>NC_060149.1:773545742-773849842 GCF_021461385.2 Schistocerca piceifrons
CGTTCCGTTCCACCAAGGGCCACAGATGGAGCAGACAGAGACAGACGCCAGGACATGAATCCTGCACACCAGTCCCCCCACCCCCCCCCCCACCCCACCCCCCACCACCGGCCACTCCAGGCACATCGGGCATTTCCGTAGGTGCGTGATTGGCCGGCGGCAGAAAGCAGAGAGTGGTCGAGCAGAGATATCAGCCCGCGACCGATGATATCCTGACACTTTGCCTGAAGATGATGGTGACGCATTCCATCAAAACGTTGCTACAAGACGACAAAGCTACTCAGCTGACAACTCGTGAAGACTTCATATATATACTTTTTTGCTATTCTGTTCCGAGAACTTTTCAAACCACCCTTGTATATAATACACACTGTGACCTAAGGAGCCATATTTTTTACCAACCGTGGAATCCAGGAAAGAAGGTTCTCTATTTTTCTTCCTAGGTGTCTTTGAGTAACTTTGATCACATCACTGAGGTAATGGCAATGCTGTAAGACAGAAAGTACCATTTGCTAGAAACAACTTCCTCACCTCAATCAAATGGTATGTTTCATTATTGGAAGCCTCCAACCAACATCAGTCCATCACCTGCATCCTTTCACCACAACATATAATACATTAAATGTATTCTTAGTTGGTAATATGGATAGTTATCAGCTGTATAATGGAATTTGTTCAGGACCAGGACTTGAACCCAGATTTCCCACTTATCATGAGCAGCTGCTTTACCATCACACTCGAACCTGGATTTTCTGCTTATTGGAAACAGTTGTGTTAACATTAGGCTATTCAAGCATGCCTCCTGATCAGACTCAAACTTCCTTATGTCATCAACCATGTGTCTACAGTCTGCACTATGCATCCATAATATATATTCCCATACTGGGGAGACAGTTTAATTGAAAGTTGCTTGCCCAGTGTCGGTAGATAAATACAATATTGTTGTGCTTGTGTTGTTCAAAAGTACAATGCAATGATCCTTCAAACATGCGTGCATGCTTTGTACTTCACAACTTCAAAAATGTTTCATGTATTTCAATAGTGGCTGTAGTTGCCGCAATGCCTATTCCTTTTGACATGCATGCATGTCCAAAGGAACATTGTATTGTACTTCCAAACAACACTGGCACTACAATATCAAATTTATCCACTGACAGTGGGCAAATGACTTTCAGTTAAAATGTCTGCCCTGTACAGGAATATACATAATGGATATACCAGTGCAGGTTGCAGACACATGGCTGAAGAAGTATCGAAAGTCAAGTCTGGCCATGAAGCATGTTCCGATAGCCTAATGGTAAGGTGACTGCTCATGATAAGCAGGAAATCTGGGTTCGAGGCCTGGTCCAGCACAAATTTTCATTGTCATCATTCCATTATACAGTTGTCCTTATCACAACTGCGAATACATTTCATGTATTTCATAAACGGCTGCAATTGCCACAGTGCCTGTTCCTTCTGATATGTATGCGTTTCCTAAGGAAAATCGTATTGTACCGGGTGATCAGAAAGTCAGTATAAATTTGAAAACTGAATAAATCATGGAATAATGTAGATAGAGAGGTACAAATTGACACACATGCTTGGAATGACATGGGGTTTTATTAGAACCAAAAAATACAAAAGTTCAAAAAATGTCCAACAGATGGCGCTTCATCTGATCAGAATAGCAATAATTGGTATAACAAAGTAAGACAAAGCAAAGATGATGTTCTTTACAAGAAATGCTCAATATGTCCACCATCATTCCTCAACAATAGCTGTAGTCGAGGAATAATGTTGTGAACAGCACTGTAAAGCATGTCCGGAGTTATGGTGAGGCATTGAGGTCGGATGTTGTCTTTCAGATGTCGGTCGATCACGATACACTTGCAACTTCAGGTAACCCCAAAGCCAATAATCGCACGGACTGAGGTCTGGGGACGTGGGAGGCCAAGCATGACGAAAGTGGCGGCTGAGCACACGATCATCACCAAACGACGCGCGCAAGAGATCTTTCACGCGTCTGATAATACAGCTTCACTAAAAGCGCCTTTTCAGGTAACGTCAACATGCTGTGACTGCTGGCGCATCTGATTTTCTCTCTCATTACAGCTCCTTTTATACGCGATTGTCATGCGCAGTCACTGACGTTTTGCTGTCCAGCGCCATCTGTCGGACATTTTGTGAGCTTTGCTTTTTTTTTTTTTTTCTTTTTTTTTTTCTTGTTCTAATAAAACCCCATGTAATTCCAAGCATGTGTGTCAATTTTTACCTCTCTATCTACATTATTCCGTGGTTTATTAAGTTTTCAAATTTATACTGACTTTTTGATCACCCGTACTTCTGAACAACACAGGTACTGCTATATCATACAAAATATAAAGACAGAAGTTATCACAGAGACATACAGAAAGAAAATGACAGACCCACAAATCTTCCATATGCTGCTGATCACCTATATCTAGGCTCCAGACATGTCTCACTTTCTTAACAAGATTAACATCTATGGAAGAAAACCAGACAAAAAGAGAGCTGAAAATCAACAACCCAGAGTCTCATTAAAGAATTACTGCCTGGTTGCCACCTGTCTTTTCCTTTACTCTGAACTGAGTACTGGAGTCTTGAGGTGCAGGTTGAAACTAGAAAAATGGTAAATACTATCTGAAGGAGGAAATATCATATGCTAGTGTGAAGAAAATGAAACATGCAACACTAGCTGATGTGAAGAAAAAAAATGGAATAACCTTTCATAAACAAAGATCTATGGGTAACAAATGATAAGGTGGTTAATGTCAGCAAATGATATGCACACATAACACAACCCAGACCCAAAAAACAAAAAAGCCATACAAATTAAAATCAAAACCAGATTATATCTACTATGAAAGCCACTGTTCTTTCTTTTTTAAAAAAAAAAAAATATTTAATTTCATGTCTTGAGGCAAGTAAAGATCTTCCAAATGCAATGTTCATTTATTTGCACTTATTCCTTATGAGGTCATTAAATTATGACTTTTTCAAACGTTGTATTAATGTACAAAGTTCAATGCTTACTACTGTTTATATAAATACAGCTGTTTTGACCAATTACAGCCTCCATGATAAGGTAATTGTGTTAATGCTCAGTGACAAAGGTTAATACTATCCTCTAACTTACGGTTTCTGCCATCTAAAACCAGTCATTTCATATGCTACTGTTACTGTTTTTTACAAGAATTTACATATTATAATAGCTTGCCGTTTCTGCTGTCAGGAACAACTTGGTTTCATAGCTGGGACTAAAACATTCTTAGAATTCTTTCAGTATAGACAGACATTTATTTATAAGTAATGATTTTAATTCTGTTCTAAAAGAGCTCAAACAATATGATCTTAGGGATTCTGGTATTTTGTTGTAGCACACTGAGCCATTAATACATGGACTGGGGTCTATCAGTTTAAATTTGGTTCTCTGCTTGAAATAACTATGCTTATTTCTTATGTTTTACATGTAGTAACCCATTGGTTTCTACACATGCTGCCAACAGCAGACATAAGTTGGGGCACTATGGCAAGCATAGTGGACACCGACATTCAAACAAAGCACTCACAACTACCTGAGATGGCTACAAGGGCCGGCTTGATCACTGACCGATCACTAAGTCCACTGTGCACGTGCAGCACTATATCAACAAGACCTGACATGGATAAAAGAATACAACAAGGGTAGAACTTTTGCTCAGGATGAAATGATAATCAAATCAAGACCCTACACTGCTGACACGCGTTGATATACATCAACGGGGACAGCTGAAAATGTGTGCCTCGATGGGGGCTCGAAACTGGGATCTCCTGCTTACATGGCAGACACTCTATCCATCTGAGCCACCCAGGGCACAGAGGATAGTGCGACTGCAGGGACTTATCCCTTGCACGCTCTCCGTAAGACCCACATTCCCAACTTAATGTCCACACACTGCATTCGTAGTGCCCCTGCCCATTACACTCATTACTCACGGCAAACAATCTTACCAAGTCACTGATGGTATCTGTTCTTTCGGACATGTCCAGATTAAATCTACTTCACATGTCCGAAAGAACAGATAATATCTTCATATAGTTAAGGCTTAACATCACTGAGAGTGGTTAGACTGAATTTCTCTTAAAGACACAATGAAGCCGTCCAGTCAGATTTGGCACTGTGGCGACTTGAAGGTCACTATCAATGCACAGGCAGTCATAGTCACTTAGCCCCTGCCTCACCTGGAAGAGTTGCTCATAAAATTGGCTGAAGGCCAATTCTTTTTGAAAATTGATTTAGCCAAACCCTACATTTAGATTCAACTGGCCAAGGCATCAAAACAGTTGCTTCTATCTGCCTCTATCAGTATCAGTGGCTAATGTTTTGGGTTGCTGGGGCGCCTGCAATCTTTCAATGTGTTTTACAACAGGTTACAATGGATCTCTGTCATTGCATTAAATATCTTGATGATACTGCCATGACAGGTCCTACAGAGGCGAGTCACCCACATAACCTCCTTTCTTTGTTTACTATTCTGAAGGCCGCAGGCCTAGAACGTAATCTGACTAAGTCTCCTTTTTTCTAGCCTTACATTGTTTATTTGGGTCATGAAGTTTCCTGGCAAGGCATGCACTGCTTGGAACAACATATCGTCATCATTATGGCTTTGCCCCAGCCACCTGATCTATGAGAAATTCAGGCATTCTTTGCCACAGTGACACACTATCACAAGTTTATTCCCAGAGCAGCTACTATCACCCATCCCTTCCACCTGTTGCTCTGGAAAAGTGCTCCTGTTGTTTGGTCAGCAGCCTGTGACCATGCCTTTGTGCAGCTTAAGGATTGTCTTCACTCTGCATCCTATTTTGCAATATTTCAACCCAGCAAGCATCTGGTCCTGGCCACAGACACACCTTTCCTAATGCACAGGCAGTCATAGTCACTTACCTCTGCATCACCTGTAAGAGTTGCTCATAAAATTGGCTGAAGGCCAATTCTTTTTGAAAACTGACTTAGCCAAATCCTACATTGAGATTCAACTGGCCAAGGCATCAAAACAGTCTGTCGCCATTCAGATGGCTCCACATGGTCTATTGCTTTTGCATCAAAAGCACTCAACTTGGCTCAGCAACATTATTCTCAATTGTAAAAAGAACCTCTTGCTACTGTCCATGTCTCAAAAAAATTTCAAGTGTTCTCGTATGGCGCAAAATTTAATTACTGACCATAAGCCCTTGGTTTTCTTGTTTAGCCTATTGCATCCTTACTAGACAAAGCCAATCATCATCTTCAGTGTTGGGCTCTGTTCTTGTCCCAGTACAACCCATGTCACAACATGCTAATGCAGATATTCTGTACCACCTATCCATCGGTCCTGACCTCTCGTTCAAAAAGGAGAAACTACTTTGCTTTCAACTGAATAGAGAGGCGAGGTGGATGGCTTCCCTATCACCAGATCCTGTATTGCCTCTACTGTGGCAGCGGATCTGGTGCTCCAGCAGGCCATGCACACGATGCGGAACACCTTGTCACGGCGTGCTACACTTTTTATTTGCCATGGTCGGCCCCTACACAGCCTTGGGAAAGAGTCCACATTGCTTATTATTGGCAATTAATGCTTTTTCTAATTTTCCTTATGTCATTTATTGTCCATCTGTGACAGCAGATGTAACTGTCAAGTCCGTGTCAAAGACATTTTCCACAGATGGCTTACCTTGCACCCTGGTTTTGAACAATGGACTTTGGTACACACAATGGCATTTGTCATGTCACAGTGCCTCCTTTGCATCTATAGTTGAATGGTGAGGTGTAGTGGCTTGTAAGAATGTTTCAAACATAGGTTTGCAAGTACATAGAAGATTTCCCAGCTAAGGAGGCTCTCACACTAAATAAATCTCCTACAGAACAATCCCAACTGGAGCCAAGAGTCCCACCAAGCTTCTGTACAGCCATCAGCCACAGACACTGCCCAACCTCTTGCTGCTGGGCAGCTTCCACTACTGGCACTGGTTTTGTCAACATTCACACCCAGCACCCCAGTCTGGGCCAGGATGTTTGGACGGTGTCCTCATTGGATCCCTGCAATTGTACTCAGCCAGCATGGGCCCTGTGTCTTTATGATTTGCACCAAAGATCAACACACAGCATGCCAGGGAACCAGTTGCATCCCAGAATGGACACAGGACCCCCTGCTTGGGCTGTGGGCCAAATGCCTCATTCTTCATTGGCCCTGGCCACTCCACAGGTTTAGCAGGCCTAGTCATTGTCGTCATCCCCCCCCCCAGGTTTACTTCCTGCAACTGTTGCTAGCACCTCCCACTGGGCTGAGCAGGTGCCACCATCAACAGGGAAGGAAGCCAGGTCTCCGTTACCAGAGCCACTGTCACAGGTCCTGACCTCTGGTCACCTTGGGGTCTGCGAGTGGTGAGGGTGCCCTCATTCCAATCACTTTAATCTGTGTGGGCCCAGTCCGGTTGGAACAGGAACTTCTTGTGCCTTGGGCTGCTGCTCCCTTCATCGCCACAGACATCTTGTCAGTCATAGCATCATGGACGATGATGCTGTGTTTTACTCCCGCAAGAAAGGAGGAGTGTAGTAACCCACAGGTTACTATTCCTACCACTCACAACAGACGTAAGTCGGGACACTACGGCAAGTGTAGTGCCCACCAACATTCCAAGGGTATGTCCACAAATACCTGAGGCGGCCTCAGGGGGCAGCTTGGTCCCCAACTGTCGTCACCACATCTGCCATGTGTGTGTGTGCAGCACATCAACCTGACGTGGATAGTATCTCTATAACAGCATGCATGAGCCCCAACTTATTAAATGTGTTTGAGATGTGTAAACTACTTTCAGTGTGTTCTTGCTGATGTCACTCAATGACCCAATAAACTGTGTCTCTTTTACGACCAAGTTTTTCCTTGTGTTTCGGCTAGAACAGTAGAAGGGATACTCATAAAGTTTTAATTATCACCTCATAATATTAAGGTTACAAAATTTATTTATTTATTTTTGCCGGACATATCTGCACCTCTGGTGCACATTGTAATCGTGTGCAGTACCATAGCACACCACTAGAGGAGCTACAAGAAAATGGATCAGCACATTAATAAATTGAAGTATCATGTAGCAATTCATTTTTGGCAGCAGCGAATATGTTACAGCAGTGTCAGGCCAATACAAATACTTCTTTAGGCTTATCACTTTGTTTCAAGTAGTATATATTATTTTAATATCAAACATTACTGCACTTAAAAACCTTCAGGTATCTTACATACATAATTAGTGCCTAGAAATTAAAAACTGTGTGATCCTGGTGGGAGAATTTGCAAAGCTATTAACCCTTACTTTCAAGAAACATTTTCTGTCATACTTGGTACCTTTCTGTAAATTGTGGTACATCAACAACAGCCTGCACTTCCATACCCTCAGCTTTTTCTTCCTGTGCATCCCTCGTAGGTCTCACATCTGCGTCATCTGGTTTTGCTGCACCTTCAAAATCAATATTTGCTGCAAAGATTACATTACTGGAACACACACACACACACACACACACACACACACACACACACACACACACACACACACACACACACACACAGAGAGAGAGAGAGAGAGAGAGAGAGAGAGAGAGAGAGAATGCCAGTTACAATATTTGACTAACATAGATTTTTAAGATCATAACTTTAAATTGAAATGCTTCCAGATTTTATGTAACAAACCAAAATTATAACAAAGAAGTGAAACAAACACAACTTACTACCCCAATACCTATTACACAATGAAAACTATGAATAATTTTTACCTGGGACTGGTTCATCATAGGTGATTGGCACCTGAAGTGATTTTTCTTCCCTGTCACAAAAAAAAGACTGTTAACAAAATACAACACTGGTTGATGATATAATAATACAGAGAACTTAAATGAAACATTGAAGCTGAAGGCGACCTGGAATTGAGGCTTATACTCCAATTTTCAATAGGAACTGCTCTATCATATGATCCACCCATGCATGTCTCATAAATCATAGCATAAAACTGCTCTGCTTCTCTCCTAGTTTCCAAAATTCTACATGACACCTGCTAATTTCCACATCACTGAATAACATGGAAAGAAGGTCATGGTCATAGCTTGTTTAATATCTTTTTTATATGTTAATTGGTTCATTATGATTAGTGTTTTACTTTACTTTGTAATATATCATTTCTCACTAGGCTTTTTTTTAATCGGCTCTTTCATGTAAAAAGTGTGTGTGTGTGTGTGTGTGTAAATAATTAATTTTTTCGAGCTAAGCCTATATGAACTCAGCAGTTGGGCATGTATTAAAATGAGACTCAAGACAACAGCAACAGCGTGGAACTTATACTGACTCTCTACCTTTAGAAAACAAATTGAGAGTTTTAATATCTTATTAACACTGAGGTTATTAGAGACTGAGCACTAGCTCAATTGGAGAAAGATGGGAGAAGAACCATTGTGGCTTCACCTTAAATGATTTACAGAAATCACGGAAAACCTAAATCAAGCTGGCTGTACTACTGCAATTTTAACTTTCCTCCTCCCAAAAGTAAATCTACTTCCTTCACGTCACTCAATTATCTACCTTTTTCAAAAGCATTCAACCATTCTATCCCTCCAGGTATGTGTCATATGCATAATTAAAGCTTAACCCGTCAGTACACGCAGGTGGTCAGTCAGACCAAGGAGAATATTTTCACATTAATGCAATGTCTTAAACTTGTTTCCAAGAAGCTATCTACCCAGTACCTTTAAGTGAATGTAATAGGAGTTGTTTGGTGTGGTGTATCTGATATTTCAACAATAGCACTTCCGGTTAGCTCACAACAAAGAGGTCTAGGGTCTCACAGGCCAGCCGCGTGCACTGGTGTCAGTTCATTGTTAGCTCCACCAAGGTTACTCACGTGCGCGCATATTTGAAGTATCTGCTTAGTTTAGTGGTAGAACAGATTTTTTCGTGCTTTGTACCTTATTTTAGTGTGTTGTAAGTGTTGTAACTGCATCATGGCTTATTCTTACGAGGCTCAGGAGGAGAGAATTAGGAACTTGATTGAAGAAGTAATGGTTGAAAGTGGCGCTGGTGATTCTGAAGATGGAGAAATGACTTTGAAGAAATCCAGGACCCAGAGTGGAAAAGTGATTCCGGCACCGAACAAAAAACGTCGAGTGATGAATCAGAATACAGTGATTGTGGTGCTGACAGTGATGTGTTTGTCGGTAAAGATGCAACAGTATGGATCTCACGTGCTCCACCAAAGAACTCCCGCACACGTTGTCATAACATCATAACTCATTTACCAAGTGTGAAAGGTGCTGTGAAAAGTGCTACAAATCCTCTACAGTGCTGGGAACTGTTTTCTGATGAAAACGTTATACACATACTCATTGACTGTACTAATAGGTACATTCAAAGTATCCAGGGAAACTTTTCAAGGGAGAGAGATGCATAACAAACTAATAAAGCTGAAATAAAGGCCTTATTGGGGTTATTGTACTACGCTGGTGTAATGCGTGCCCATCAACTAAGTCTACAAGATTTGTGGCGAACAGATGGCACAGGAGTTGAAATATTTCATCTCACAATGGGCATAAACAGATTTCGTTTTGTCCTTCGATGCCTCAGATTCGACGATAAACAAACGAGAATGGAAAGGGAGAAAACAGATCACATGGCAGCAATAAGACAGGTGTTCAGTCTAATTGTTGAAAACTTCCAGAAGGCTTATACAGTTTCTGAATACGTGACAGCTGACGAAAAACTAGAAGCACTCCGTGGAAGATGCAGATTCCGACTGTACATGCCAAATAAGTCCAACAAGTATGGAGTAAAGATTTTTGCAGCAGTGGATGCCAGAATGTTTTACACATTCAACATGGAGATGTATGTTGGGCAACAGCCTGAAGGCCCTTACAGACAGGACAACAGACCAGTTGAACTTGTTCAGAGACTTTGCCAACCTATCCTGAATACAGGCAGCAACATAACTTGCGACAATTATTTTACAAGTTATGAGCTTGCAAACACATTGATTATGAAGAAGACGACTATCGTTGTTACCCTGAGGAAGAACCAGAGATAAGTCCCAAGGGGATTTATTAACACTAAAAACTGACAAGAAAAGTCATCTATGTTTGGGTTTCAGAAAAATTGAACCTTAGTCTCTTATGTGCCAAAATGAAATAGAGTGGTATTACTACTGACAACGATGCACCACAATGGAAATATTGACTGAAATACAGGAAATGATAAAAAAACAGAAATTATCACTTTCTATAACCTTACTAAGGGTGGAGTTGACGTTGTAGACGGAATGAGTGCAACATATAATGCAGCTAGAAACACAAGAAGATGACCAATGGTTGTTTTTTACAGCATCATGAACACAGCTGCGATAAATGCTGCTATTATTTTAACTCAAATCAGACAGAACAACTGCGAAGAGGAGAGTTTTTGAGGCAGCTTTCTTTTGCACTTCTGCATGATCATCTTCAGCAAACAGTAATGTCAAAAATATTGCCAAGGAAGATAACTGAGAGAATTGGAGAGCTTTGCAGTGTGAAAATTTCTGAAGTGGAATCAACTGTGACTTCATGAGGACAGCATGTGGACTGCAGAAGCAAAAACAGAAAAACAAGATATATTTGTAAGAACTGCAAGAAATACATTTGCCCTGAACATTCTGTTACTGTGTACCAAGACTGTATCGACAAAATATCTGATTGAATACATGCATTATTTTGATAACAACTAAATTTTATGTATCTCCATATGTGTAAATATTTTCGACCAAAATATTAAATTTATCCCTTACATATATTTACTAAACTGATATTTAACAATATTACTTCATTTAATAACGCAAGGGTCTGTGAGACCAGCTGCATGTACTGCTGACCTGTTTTCAGGTGCGTGCACCGCCGAGTTAAACCTGCCACTGCCTGTACCATACTTTCCCAATTTCTACAAAGGATCTCTTCCTGATCTCTGTAAGCCCAGCCAACCTTCAAGAAAGCTTACAAAGGAAAGTGTTTCAGTCATAATCAGATGCAGTTTCAAAATAAAATCTCTCAGTTCAATAGTGGAGTGTGCACTGGCATAAAAATTGCATTTCAGACAAAAATTGAATGCTGAAGTGTGATACAGCAGTCAGCGGTAGAGGCAGACTTCAAGAATATGATGCTGGTAGTAGCAGACTTAAACTCTGGCTTGTTCCACAGGACAATGTTGGATAGCCAAGATCATAGAGCACTGTAAACAATTGCTAATGTTAGTATTAAAGTCCAGAGTCTTACTTTCAATCTTATTTTGGCAAAGAGTTTCATTCAGCACAGATATCAGCCCTGTTGACAGAACATTTTGACTATTTGTTCAATCCTAGTATTCGGACAAACCATTTTAATAATACTTCCCACTGGGGTTAGTCCTACAGAATCTAGCAACATGCCTCCACTAGAACTGCAAAAGTAGTACATTATTTTGCAACAGTTTAAAATTTTAAAGCCAGATTGTTAGCCAATGACAAGACATAACCGTCTCATCTCCACTTTAAAATTACATCAGATTTATGTTCTTATGTACTTCTCACACTGTTTGTTTCCAAAAGCCATTTGTATTTCTGTTTGAATCATCTTGTAAATTATTGCACACCTCCCTCTTGCATTTTACTCTTCTGCACTGCAGCAACAACATAGCTTATATATTGTTTGTTGGGGACATTACACTATGGTCCCTGAAAAGCATTCCATATTTGCCATACACATCCAACATAGCCTCATTTCACACATCTGTTCATATTATTTTACCTTAACTTTGTTCCATGTGTACTTAGTTTGTTGATAATTCTTATGCATTTCCATCACACAATTACTAATTGTTGAAGAATAATCTTCTACATTTCCACCACACAATTGCTAATTGTTGAAGAGTAAGTAACACCTTAATGGTGAACTGCAGCCACAATTTGTGCTTCTGCATTCTCCAGTAATTTTCCCTCACAATGTTGTGTCAACTTTTACTCAAAGTTCTTTAGGTTAACAGTGTATGTCCCTCACTTGTCTCCCATGAACCATGGACCTTGCCAAGGTGAGGTGGCTTCCATGCCTCAATGATACAGATAGCCAAACCCTAGGTGCAACCACAATGGAGAGGCATCTGTGCAGAGGCCACACCAACCAACGTTTCCTACAGAGGGGCAGCAGCCTTTTCAGTAGTTGCTGATGAATGACTGATCTAGCCTTGTAACATGGCCTTGCTGTACTGGTATTGCAAATGGCCAAAAGCATGAGAAAGCTACAGCTTTTCCTGAAAGCATGCAGCTCTTTTACATAGTCAAATGAAGATGCCATCTTCTTGGAAAAAAACATTACAGCAGTAAAATAGTTCACCACTCGAATCTACTGGTGGGAAGTATTTAGGAAAATGTTGTCATAAGAAAAAACCAAAACTAACATTCTGAAGGATAGAAAGTGGAATGTTAGAGACTGTAATTGGATAAGTAGGTTAGAAAATTTAAAGAGGGAAATGGATATGTTGAAATTAGTTATAGTGGGCAATAATGAGGTACGATGACATGAAGAAACGGACGTCTGGTCAGGTGAGTAAAAGATTGTAAATACAAACTTACATAGGGGCAATGAATAAGAAAATAGAAATACTGATAAGCTATTGTGAGCAGCATAGTGAACGAATTATCGTAGCCAATACAGACATGAAGCTAACTCCCACCACAGTAGTACAAGTTTATATGCCAACTAGCTTTGCCAATGATAAAAAAGTTGATACAGTGTATGATGAGAAAATAGAAATTGTCTGGTAGTTAATAGAGATTAAAATGTAATTGTAATGGGGGACTGGAAATCAACAGAAGGAAAAGGAGGAGAAGGAAAAACAGCAGGAGAACCTGGACTGGGTGGAAGGAATGAAAGCAGAAGCTGCCTGGTAAAATTCTGCACAGAGCATAATTTAATCAGTGCTCACAACTTGTTTAACAAACAAGTATGAGTGTTGTATAATGTAAGAGGGCTGGAGAATCTGGAAGGTTTTTGACTGATTATAGTGGTAACACAGAAAATTCGAAACCAGAGTTTATACTGTGAGACATTTCTAGGGGCAGATTTAGACTCTGAGCATAATTTATTAATCATGAGCTGCAGATTAAAACTAAAACAATTGTAAAAAAGGTGGAAATTAACGAGATTGGACCTAGATAAACTGAAGGAACCACTTCTTGTTGATAGCTTTAGAGGCACCATTAGGCAACATTGGACTGAAACATGGAAAAGGAATACAATAAAAGATTAATGGATAGCTTTTAGAGATGAAATAGTGAAGGCAGCAGGGGGTCATATAGATAAAAAGACATGGCCTGGTAAAAATCCCTGGTCAACACAGGAGATACTGAGTTCACCTGATGAAAGAAGACACTGTAAAAATGCAACAAATGAAAAAGGTGAAAATGAGATTGAAAGAAAGTGCAAAAAGGCAAAGCACGAGTGGCAAGACTGCAGAAGCACACATAACTGTGGGAAAAAGAGATGCCGCTTATAGGAAAACTAAAGAAACCTCTAGAGAAAAGAGTAGCATCTGCATGACGATCATGAGATCATTTGGCAAGCCAGTACTATGCAAAGTGGGGAAAGCTGAAAGGTGGAAGGAATACATAGAAAGGCAATATTATACAAAGAGGAAGTAAATGAGGATGAGATGGCAGATATGATACTGTGAGAACAATTTGACAGAACACTGAATGATCTAAGGCAAAGAAAGCATCTGGAATACACATCTCCTCAGAATTATTGATATCCTTGAGTAAGTCAGCTATCATAAAACTATTCCCCTTTGTGTGCAAGACCTATGAGACAGGTGAAATACCCTCAGATTTCAAAAAGACTGTAATAATTCCAGTTCCATGGAAGGCAAGTGCAGATATTTGAGAATACTACCAAATCATCAGTTTAATAAGTCATCATTGCAAAAAACTGGCCCAAATTATATATTCAGGGTTGCCACAAGTTTCCCCAAGTGAAATTCTCTGATATTTCCCTGATTTTCAGACAAGTTTTAGCATTTTTCCCTGACAAATTTTGAGATCTCAAGGGTAAGTAAAGGCATAAGCTGACAAAAAAATGTAAGGTCTTCTGTATTTCTCCCCTGTGTGAGCAATAATCTTAAGTACTAATATCAACATCTTTTGTAATAAATTGTTTTTAGATGCAGAAGGCAATCAAAATGGTGTATGTGTTTCATTAAAACCATTCTTGTTATTTTATCGCAATAAAACGAAATACATTTGGTGACAAAAATACGCATAACCTTTGAGTCACAAGACAGATTTAAAAAGCTTCACTGATTTCTGAAATAACCTCAGAAAAAGGTAGGTCTCTCGAAAGAAGTGTATAAGGCAGGGAAGAGTTGTGTAAACCAACATTATAGGTGACCACCAATAAAATGTTGGGTCTAAAACTTTTTAATATGTAAATCATTTTCAGATTGCCAAAATGTACTAGAATAAATAAAATGTCTATAAAATGCTGCACTGTACAATGTAATTGCAGTGAGACAGTCACAATTCCTGAAATCCATTGCCTGTGGCCTCTGGCCTGCCAAGAACTGCAGTCCTGGGTCGTTGGATAAACCACAAAAATCCACCGAATTATGTCACATACAGAGTCAGATCCAGACCGTGGGCAGATCGGTGACTGTAGATACAACAGGCAGGTCTTGCACATTAGTGGGAAACGATGGGCTTCACATTGGCAGGCCCAAGCCATTAGAAACACCCACAGAAATGGCTTGCGGTTTTGGCCCATCAGGGAAGTCCACTCTTGTGACCAGCTATTCATGTGTCACAGACACCATGTTGATGAAATGAGACCCATGCAACAGATAACTTGCACACTTACTCTGAGAATCAATACTAAAGAGGATACATAGCAACTCACTGTAAAGATGGTCGCTGAGCTGCAGACAGTCACGTAGAAAAGACAATCACACAATCACAACTAAATTTTTGGCCATTGTCTTTGTCAGAAAATTAGAGCACACACACACATTCACACAATCACTCAAGACACAACTGATGCACATATGACCGCCGTCTCCAGCCACTGCATCAACAACCTCTGAGAATCAGATCCAAACAAACCTCTCCTCACACCTCCCTGCCTCTCGTCAGCAGCTGCTAGGCTAGTCACAAGAAGTGATGGCAGCACTGACTGCTAGCAGAGGAAAGTGGTAGAAAGGGGAGTAGGAAAGCGGTGCACGTACTCAGCTGCACCCAGCCAGCAACAATGCATGGCATCTCAGTAAACAAACCATTTCATCTACTGAGACAAAAACAAGATTTTTTTGTGTTTTTTTCCAATTTCCCTGATATTCCCATGATTTCCCTAACACGTTTGAAATTCCCTGATTTCCAGAACTTGTAGCAACCCTGTTATTGAATAATGCGAAAATCAGTAAAAGCTAACAGTGGGAAGAATCAGTTTGGGTTCTAGCAAAATGAAGGAACATGTGACGTAATACTGACCTTACAACTTATTCTAGACAGGTTAAAGAAAGGCAAACCTACATTTATGGCATTTGTAAATTTACACAAAGCTTATGACAATGTTCGCTGGAATACAGTCTTTGAAATTCTGAATGTAGCAAGGATAAAATACAGGAAGTGATTGGTTATTTATGCAGAAAGTAGACAACAGTTATAAGATCTGAAGAAATGAAAGGGAAGCCATAGTTCAGAAGGGAGTGTGACGGGGTTGTAGCCTATCTCCAATGTTAACCAGTCATTTCAACAAGCAAGAAAATAAGGAAGTTAAAGAGAAATTTGGAAAGGGAATTAAAATTCAGGGAGAAGAACTCTGAGCTTTGTTGATGGCACTATTAGTCTGTGAGAGACTGCAAATGATTTGGAAGAGCAATTAAATGCAAAGATACTGTTTGAAAAGAGGTTATAGGATATACATCAACAAAATTAAAACAAGGTAATAGAATGTAGCTGAATACAATCAGGCAATGATGATGGAATTAGCTAAGGAAATGAGGAGTTTTGCTATTTGGGAAGCAAAATAACTAATGATGGCTGAATTAGAGAAGGTATAAAATGTAGATTGGTTATAGCAAGAAAAGTATTTCTAAAAAACAGAAATCTGATAACGTTTCGTCTTAATTTAAGCATTAGGAAGTCTGTTCTGAAGATATTTATCTGAAGTTTATCTTTGTATAGAAATGAAACATGGATGATAAACGGTTCAGAAAAGAAAGGAGCAGAAGCTTTTGAAATGGGGTGCTACAGAAGAGTGCTGAAGATTAGATGGGTATTTCAAGCAGATAATTAATAAAAATTAAATTTATGGCACAACTTGACTAAAAAAAGAAGGGATCAGCTGATAGGACACATCCTGAAGCATCAAGGAATTGTCATTTTGGTAATGGAGGGAACTGTGGAGTGGGAGAGGGAGAGGGAGAGGGAGAGGGAGAGGGAGAGGGAGAGGGAGAGGGAGAGGGAGAGGGAGAGGGAGAGGGAGAGGGAGGAGTAAGAATTGCAGAGGGAGACCAAGGCTTGAATACAGCAAGCAGGTTCAAATGGATGCATGTTGCACTAGTTATTCATTGATGTGGCTTGCACAGGATAGATTAGCATCAAGAGCTGCATCAAACCAGTCTTTGGACTGAAGACCACTACAGCAACCATGTCATACTTAAGTAAAAATATAATGTATTCAATCTCAGGATTCCAACAACTTCCTGCACTTTTTCCCTCCTGCTTTAATGAAAACCAGATATGTGGCTATGGCTGTTTGCAGGAAGCCAGCAGATACTGACCTGTAGCTTAGTGCACAAAGCTTTCATCATCCAGCCCAAAAGAAGCAGTTTTAAACATGCTGATACACAGAGCTGAAACTTTTTGTCACAAAGATCACTGAGATCAGATATATAAGAAGGGTATTCTAGAAGAATAGCTATAGTGATCAAGATATTAAGTTAGACATCTTGTACAAACGAAAACACAGAGAAACTCAATCATCAGAAGGTGTCTTCAGCCTAGAGCACTCGTCCTTTTTTTCTAAGCTACAACAAATAAAATAGGGTCTTTCTTGGGCAGACATGACATTCGATCCCTTTTCTGACTACCCACAAAAATTAAAGAAGTGCTGCACCCAGTAAAAAACAGCCTTTGTCTCTGTGTACCTGGAATTTATAAAATATCTTGTGAATGTGGTAACAATTACATTGGTTAGTCAATTCGAAAGATTTTAGAATGAGAGCACTGACACCGCATTAAACATTGATTTTAACAAATCTGCTGTTGCCAAACACAGTCTCATGAACAAACATGATCATCAAATAAGCCATTGAAATCAAAATATTGGGACAGCAGCTACATCCATAGTGGTCCATGGAAATGGGCACTTGATGCTGAAAGGCAATAGAGAAATACATTGAATCATTCATGAAATCAACATTGCTACAAATGTTCTGCAGTCATAGTCATTGACATAATCTCTAGTAGTATATGAAGCCCGTGATTCATGACATCTACATGGCATAATTTGGCCAGCTCAATAAAGTATTTAACAGCATACTGAAATCTGATGATAATAATGGAGGAAATTGACAAAAGTCTAAGACTGAATACAAATCAAGTGTGGCAAGAACTCCGTGAAGGACTTATTCACAATTTTGGGTTTCTTTTAACTGGGTGGTTGGTTGATTCAGGGGAGGGGGTCAAACAGCGAAGTCATCAGTCCCATTGGATTAGAGAAGAAAGTCGGCCATGCCCTTTCATAGGAACCTTCCCGTCATTTACCTGAAGCGATTTAGGGAAATCACGGAAAACCCAAATCAGGATGGCCGGACTTGGGTTTGAACTGTCGTCCTCCCAAATATGAGTCCAGTGTGCTAATCACTGTGCCACCTCAATCAGTTTTAACCGACACTGAAAAATACATCATGATAGGAACATGATTGTTGCATCATTACAAAAGGAAAAGTAACTGTATTACTCGAGTATGAGCTTATTTTAGTAAAAATATTTCAGACAAGTGGTATAATTAACACAAAAAATACAATTGAGAAGAAAAAAGTTTTGTGTGTGCTCTCTCTCTCTCTCTCTCTCTCTCTCTCTCTCTCTCTTGAGTAGTACAGTTATTTTTTTTTTTTAATTCATAAAAAATTATAGGAATATTTACAAATGAATACTCAAAATGAGAATATCTTCTATGAGTGTGGTATAATTATTTTGGTGTGGTAATCCTAGAGACACTAAGAGACACCAAGGCCAACATCACAGTCCTTGCACCACCTTCTATTTTTCTTCCTTCAAAATGGTTCAGATGGCTCCAAGCACTATGGGACTTCAACATCTGAGGCCATCAGTCCCCTAGACTTAGAACTACTTCCACCTAACAAACCTAAGGACATCACACACATCCATGCCCGAGGCAGAATTCGAACCCGCGACTGTAGCAGCCGTGCGTTTCCAGACTGAAACACCTAGAACTCCTCAGCCACAGCGGCCGGCTACTTTTCTTCCTGATGCATTTATCTGTCTTCTTTTTCACCTCCATTTGAACCAACTTTGCAGTAGCGAACTTCATTGATCTCATTTGCAATAGCTCACACAGATGGAAAATAATACTGAAAAGCCAGTAGCTTTCATGTAACAGCATTGCCATTGCAGACCCCTTACACCATATAGAAATCTGTTTTAACAAATTATATGATAGTTGCTTACCAGTACTTAACTTAAGCCGGCCGGAGTGGCCGTGCGGTTCTAGGCGCTACAGTCTGGAGCTGAGCGAACGCTACGGTCGCAGATTCAAATCCTGCCTCGGGCATGGATGTGTGTGGTGTCCTTAGGTTAGTTAGGTTTAATTAGTTCTAAGTTCTAGGCGACTGATGACCTCAGAAGTTAAGTCACACAGTGCTCAGAACCATTTGAACCATTTTGAACTTAACTTAAGGAGGTAAAATGTTTAGTCAACTGCAAGTTAATACAGAGTGCAGAATTAGTTAAAATTTAGGTTATTTTGTGCAAATTGTGTATAATCAAAAGAGTATTTTGCAAAAGGGATCTATCGAATGAGGCAGTATAGTTGTTAAGACACTGACATATTCAGGAGGATAGAGTTTGCTCTGTCTGGCCTTGTGATTTAGGTTTCCCAAATCACTTCAGGCAAATGCTGCAACAGTTTCTTTACCAAGGCCACTGCTGACCACTTGTCTATCCTTGTAAAACCACCCACATATATTCTATGTGTATGTACATTTCAGCTATTAATTTTCATTGTATTATGATCACAAATCCTGTATCATTGCAAGATGATCCATGGATGAATAAATAAATACCTTGACCCATTCCAAAATCATGCAAGTTCTCCTTTCTCATCAAGGTCAACAGAACACGATCAATGAATGAGCTGAAAATAGCTTTTCAAAGTCTTACTTAGGAATAAAGGAGACAAATCACCAAAAGGCAGAAGTGCTGCATCATCGATAAGCATACAAACAAATGGTATGGAGCCTGGCTAGCTTTCAGAATACACTTCCTTTCTCTAGCTGGGCTCACCCTACCACACACCCTCGATTTTACACCAGAAACACTCACCATGGGCCAGTGAAGAGCTGGCAGTCAACTGACCACAATGTAGGGAGACAGGTGTGTGCATGTGAGTGTGTGTTTTTCCTACAGCTAGAAAAAGGAAGTGCATTCTGAAAGCTAGCCAAGCTCCATACTTTCTTTTTGTGTGCTTATTGATGATGCAGCGCTTCTGTCTTTCGGCGAGTCATCTCCTTTATTTCTAAATAATTCATAATTTTCAAACAGAAATTTCCACAGATTATTCACACACACACACACACACACACACACACACACACACACACACACACACACTCAAGTATCTCAAGTAGAAGAATACATTTCTTGGACATCTGATCTCTATGTTCCCTATCACATGCAGTTTTAGGTCCATGTATTACAACATTTAAAACTGCTTTCTTGTGGGTTGCATGATGAAAAAGCTTTGTGCACTCAGATATAGGTCAATATGTGTTGGCTTCCGCTAAACACAGTGCTCTAGCAGTCCATCCGATTTTCCTTCAAATAGCATATCTAAAAATAGTAATTTTCCTTCTCGATCCATCTCAGTTGTGGTTTCAATATTTTGATGCATACTATTCATATGATCAATGAACAGGTTAGCATATGGAAGCCCCATGAATTTGTGGTGGCTCCATGGTGTAATTTGGCTAACTAAATAAAGTACTTAATGGGCTACTGAAATCTCCTGACAATGGCGATGCAGAAAGTTACTGAAGGCCTGAGACTGAATACAAATCTGACATGGTAAGAACTAGAGGAAGCATGTATTCACGAAAGTCACTGCAAAAAACTTTGTTATCAACCCAGGATTGTGCCAGTTTGCAGCTAAGTACAGAGCTTCTGGACAGTGTTCAAAGTATTGCAACCAAACTTGACAGAAGTGAATCAAAGTGTCTCATGTTTATTTTGTGTTAGTGTGAGTCTTTCTTTGACCGAGTCATTTTGAGTAAAATCCTTCATATATGTACCACTCTGATAAAGGCAAATATAATAGTGGTGGAGACGTTTGAATATTTTAATCCATAATGCGGTCACACAGCAAAGACAATTTAAGTCAGATGGTCACATTTAATAATAAAACTCAACAACTGAAGAACACATAGTGAGGTTTTGGAAATGTAATGAAGCTAATGTTATAATCAAGAACCTCAACAAATTACAAAAATGCTAAGACAAAATAATATATCTTGATACAAATGCAATGAAATATGAGGAAAGAAGTAGCAATACCACTGTATCATTAGACAAAGAACACAGTGCCTGAAATTTCATAGGGAACTGGAAGAGCATCCCAAAAGGTGTTTTAAATACAACTTCTAAAGTAAGCAAATATCACTGGTGGAAGAGCTTGGTAATCTGATGATGATCTAGTTTAACTCCCAACTATATCTGAGTGAAATACAGGTCTTCCTCTACTTTTCCTTTTGTCTTTATCCTATACCTACATGAGGTCAGCATGGTTATTATTGGATTTGGCATTGATAATATTAGAGGGTGGCTGGATTCCCTTTCTGTCGCAATCCCTCTTGTTCCAGGACAGAATTTGTCTACTGTAACTGCCTGTGTGCAGTGTTAGCCATATGAAAGTGTGTGAACATTTTCTAAACATTTGTGAATTGTGCAAGTGAAGGAGGATGTGAGTACCAGCTCAGTATTCACCTAGTCAGAAGTGGGAAACCACCTAAAAACCACATCCAGACTGGCACATCAGCCCACATCATTAATCTGCTGGGGGGGGATTCCATTCAGAGCTGGTGCACCTGCCCGAATCGTGGAAGCTGTGTGCTCTGTACACATTTATCTGGGCATCTCAGAGTACAATACAGGTAAAAGCTGTATTTTGAGCCAGTAAAATTTAGACACACAACTGAAAATTCAGTTGGAACAATATCACTATTTACTTTTTCAGTTGGAACAATATCACTATTTACTTAGTTAATAAGTTAAATGTACCATAGATCACTTGAATGAGTATTTTATTGAAATGCCATGGAACGAATCAGTCTACAGGATATGTATACACGATAAGTATTAACATTAATGAGCACATTTTGTTTTAGTCCTACTAGTATTTTAATTTTTTATGGGCTACTCATGCACTTAGTCTTAAAAATTATTATTTTTTTCAATTTTTTTACAAGCTACTAGTTTTAACATCTCTGGAAGTACTGGAAACTATAAGAAATGCAATTTGGTCATAGATCAATGAAAGGAAGATCCGGATGTCACTTCCACATGATAGAGGAGGGGCTACGCTTGTGTCGCAGAATCGGCTAGGAATGCAAGGACGAAGTATCTCCTGGGATAAGGAGATCCCTTCTGCCAAGTGACAGCAGCCTCCTTGGAGGGTGAATGAGCAGGTAGAAGGCAGGGCACTCTCTTGTCCTTAGAGCAGGAAACCACTCCTAAAGGCAGATGAGATTGACAAGGCCAACAGGATACAATATGGAAGGCATTATGGAACCATGTGGTATCCTTTGTCCCACTGGACTGCACTCTCAAGTACGGTTGTCCCTGAGAAGAAATATTCTGGAATAAGCCCACAGTCAGATCTTTGAGTGGGAACTTACCCAGGCGAATTATACACTGAATTAAATCAAGATAAGTGACAGAAAATGGAAACATCTTTATTGAGAATTGCTGCACAGAATTTGAAGATGTCAAATAAAGAGGAAAATTATAAAAGATGAAGAGAGAAATGGAGGGACATAATATAAGACTTTTAGGGCTAAATGAGGTCCAATAGGAAGGAGAATTTGAATCTGGACAATACAAGATAATTCACAAAAGATTGGAAAGGAAGGGAAATTAAGTTGGGAGTTATACACAAGATACAGCTAGACAAGAACACAGTAAGGGTTATTCCAGGTAATGACAGAATGTTAGCAGTGAAATTAAACAGTAACCTTGTGCATACATTGACTACTCAAGTTTATATGCCAATGGCAGATGCAAAAAAAAAAAAGAGGAAATGGACAAACTATATGAGCAGATTACTATGAAGAAAATGGAAAAGGCCAAGTAAGAACTTTAATGATGGGAGAATTCTCCATAGTCACTCAAATTTTCTACCTTTCCAACATTGCTGGAATTATTCAGCACAACTTTTTGCATTCTGTTTATTAATTTGATTCAAACCATCAGTTCCAAGAAACGTAAGTTTTCTAAGAAAGTAAATTGTTTACATAATCAAATGCCTTGAAAAAATCGTAAGAAATACTACCTGGCAATATTTTATTATTTAAGGCTTTTAATATTTGGTGAGTGAATGTTTAAACAGCATTCACAATCAAGCAACCCTTCTGGAATCCAAACTGTGATATGCGAAGTAAGCCATTTCTACTTAAATGTGAGAACACACTTAAAATACATTTTTTATATATTTTTTTTGAAAGAAAAACACATATCAGTAATGAACCTGGATGATAATTATTCAACTCTTTCTTTTCACCTTTCTTATAAGAATGTTTAATGATTGCATATTTTAATCTGTCTGGAAAAAAATTCCTTTACCAGCAATGCGTTACATATATCACCAAGGCCATTACTTAAGTCAGAACAAATTTTCAGAATTGTGTTTAAAGTTCCATCAACACAATGTGAGCTTTTGTTTTTCAAAGTTTTTATAATTTTATTAATTTCAGTGAAAGATATTGGAGCTACTTCCAGTTGCCTGAAGTTTTGTGGAATGACAGTTTTAATATATTCTTTTGTTTCTTCAACTGAATCAGTTAATCCTATTTTTGTTACTACATTTAGAAAGTCATTGTCGAAAACAATCACAACTTGTGAAGCATGAGCCACAACGTTTTCATTTAGTTTAATTGTTATGGTATCTTGTACACTGACTGGTTGTCCTGTCCCCCATTTGCCAATATTCCATATAGTTTTAATCTTACTACCTGCATTATTAATTTATATCAGGATGTTCATCCTTCTGGACATTGTAATGATATTCCTAATAAAATATTACTTTTTTTTTTTTTAAATGCACATAGCATCGTTTATATTACCCTCTTCTTCCCCCTACTAGAAGATTTTAATTCCTTTCCTTTCATTATCTAGGGCTTACCTTTTTTTAATAAACTTTCTGGATAATTATTTAGGAAAGCTCATATTCCTTCTCCCATACCACCTCTTGTAACTTGCTCTTAAAACACTTTACCCTGTACTCATAATAAGACTCTCCGCTTTGTATTAACCTGCCTCAGAGTTGTAGGACGCTATATAGTTTATTTCTGTTAACAATTGGGTACACATTAATTGTTTCAGGCTGGGCACTGTTCATAAAAATCTTATTAATCTGGGTCCTGCTATCTTGCTGCACACAAATTGAGAAATTAGCTACTGAAAGCAGACTGAAACACTCAAATTATGAGTCCAGTTCATTTTTCCAGTCAGTATCTTTTAAGAAATCTGCACTGAAATCTCCACATACTACTTACTGAACAGAAAAGCACATTCTTAAATTCTTAAACTAAGAATATACCTTGGAGGTTCTGGTATCAAGCCTTCCTGCATAACGGCAGATTCTGGAAGAACGGCAGCTTCCTCACTAATATGATAGAGCTCTGATGCAGGGACCATCTGCTTCTCACCTAAGCACATATTGATTTTCATTACACCACTGTGACAGAAAAAGTTATGCATACAACCACCTCCTTAAAATTTATTCTTACAATTTTGCTGCTTTGATGGTCTCATTTAATCCCACAGTTAAGTGGAACATTGGCAGCTGAGCATAAAAATGAGAAAGTTTATGGCTTAACATCTGATCAATAATGATGCCATTAAGAGATGTAGTTAGGTGTATAGCAGTCACAACTGTGACTTTTGTAGGGTGTGAGAGGAGGTTTAATTGATAAGTGACTACAGCTGCTGGAGGGTGTAGTAAAGAAACTAGCATAGAAAATAACGAACGCACCACAAGATGAAATGTAGACAACTTACTGAAAAGTCAGGAAATGTCAAATCAGAGGGAAGTATGAGAAATAGTAAATATGTCAACATCATCATCATCAGCCAATTCAATCATTAGATGATGTGGCCTCTTCGAGTCGTGGATTCAGGTAGGCTTTCAGAAGTCTTCTCCAAGTGGGACGGTCTTGGGCAGTTCTCTGCCAGGTGTTACCAGCGATCTTCTTGATGTCTTTGTCCCATCTGTCTGGTGGTCTTCCTCTAGGCCTCCGGTGCTCTCTCGGACTCCACTCCAGTACTAGCTTCGTCCATCTGTTGTCTTTTCTTCTTGCGACGTGGCCAGCCCACTGCCATTTCAAGGAACCTACTCTCTCTAAGATGTCATTAACCTTAGTCACAGACCGGATGTCATCTGCCCTTTTCCTGTCCTTTCTTGTAGAGCCCAGCATTGATCTCTCCATGGCTCTCTGTGCTGTCCTAAGTTTCCCTTTTGTGAATGAGTTCAGTGTCCATGTCTCACTGCCATACGTCATCACAGGAAGAATGCATTGATCAAATACTGCTTTCTTCAGATTTACTGGCATTTTTGATCTGAATACTTTTGAATTCTTCCCAAATGCTTGCCAGCCAAGCTTGATGCGTCGATGGGTCCCAGCTGGAGATGTGAAAGTCAACGACAGTCTACTAGAAGAGGTCAGTGAATATGTCTACCTTGGCCAGATTATAAATATGAAGGGAAATATGTCATATTAATAATAAATTGTTTGACATAGTTACTTGTTGATAGTAGTTTATTTTTGGGCATTGCCTATCATCAGTGGTATCTGTATTACAAAAGACACATATTTCTTACACTATGTAATTTACAGTGTGTACAGTAGTGTTTTACGCATGTGTGAGTTTTCAGTTCGTTGTAATGTGGCTTGCCTTACATGTAATATTTTCTAGTGTATGCCAGTGACATTATTTCATAATATTCATTTAATAATATGATTATTTGATTTACATATACATATATCCAATCAGAATAAGGTATTTGTTATGATAATATACATAGCTGTACAACTGCTGTACATTCAAAAATTATTTTTTGTTATACATTAAAGAAATATATGGTAATCCTGCTTCTAATTTTTATTATCTCTGTCAGCAGAACAAAGGAATGTGTAGCCATCAAAGAATATTAGAGAAATTTTGATGAAGTTTTCATTTTTTAGATCAGTTTGTCCATTTAAAATACTGTCAGGATGTTTCGTTATGCAGGTATGCAGGGTGTCCCATGTAATAATGCCGCCTCATAAATTTCCGATAAGAAACAAGTGTGAAAATTGTAGTTGGCCAGGGACACTCCTATGTCAGGGGCTCGCACAATGTGCAGGAATGTGTAATTTATAGAGGTCAATGAACACCAGTTTTAACACAAAAGTTACGGTTCTTGAAATGGCACACGTAAGTTTTTTCTACAGAAAGGAACACTAGAAGTTGAATTAGATATGGCAGACTTAGTTTCACACTTCTAAGCCTCATACATTCTGAAATATTATACTTTAAAGGACTGCAATTGCTTTGCAGTTTCTGCCATGATGCACAAGGCAAATGTTGTCTGCACTGTCCTCCAGCCTCCTGTAAACAGACCACTACCACTACGCATGTTCTACCCACTTTGTTCAGTCTACTGGTGTCTCCTACTCGAACCTACTGTACTGCTGCCGGTATCAAACAGCAAAATACACTGTGACACATTTCACATATGGTTCGTACAGTGCTTTCCCTGGTTTGGTGTGACTTGTGACACTTACAGTAATCTTGTTGATACAGTGGTCTTCAGTAATGATGAAAAATTAGATATGATTTTAATTTACAGCAAAAGTGTCAGAAATGCAACCACAGCTGTCACATTGTATCCTGAACACTACCCTGATCAACAGAGTCCTTTATGTAGTACCATTTCCAACCTCTGCACTAATGTCATGGAAGCAGGCAGATGGGCACCCAGTTACTATCAATGAAATTGCTGTTCCGACTGCTGTAGTGCACAATCCTCAGGTGAGTTTACAACACATTGCACATGGTTCTGGAATAAGGATTAGTAGTCTGCATATGTTTGATCCGTATCATGTCTCACTCCACCACAAACTGTACAAGAATGGCTTTGAATCCTGACTTTGATTCTATCAATCTACACTTCAGTGGCTGCAAGGTCATCATGACTTCCTATGCGATACTTTGTTTATGGATGAATCTTTGTTCACAAATCTTGGTCATTTGAATCTGCAGAACACGCACTATGGGTCTATGCAAAAATGGCACTGGATTCACATAGTTACACATCAATGACAGTGGAGTGTTAATTACAAATTACTTAGGAATGAAGGAGATGACTCACCAAAAGGCAGAAGCGCTGCATCATTGATGGGTGCACAAACAAAAGATATGGTGCCTGGCTAGCATTTGGAATGCACTTCCTTTTTCTAGCCATATGAAAAATATGCACACGAAAAACACACACACACACACACACACACACACACACACACACACACACACACGCGCACGCTCACTCACTCACTCACATGCCTATCACCCTACTTTGCACTCAGTTGACTGCCAGCTCTTTACAGTTGAGTCTACTGTGGTGAGATGGGGTTGTGCGATGGGGTGGGGGGAGAGATGGTGAGAGGTGAGAGGCAGGGAGGGGGTTCAGGGGAAGCATCTAGCAGCTTGTGGGATATTGGGGAGCTACATTTAGCCCAGGAAGGTTACAAGAGCGAAGAATGTTCTGTAAACGTAGCTCCCATCTGTGCAGCTCTGAAAAGCTGGTGGTGGTGGGGAAGATCAGATGGCACAGGTTGTGAAGGAGCCATGGAAATCTCATATGTTGTGCTCTGCTGCACGTTGTGCCACTGGGCGGTCCACCTTGTTTTTGACAACAGTTTGGTGGTGGGCATTCATTCTAGTTGACAGTTGGTTGGTTGCCATACCAATGTAAAAACTGTGCAGTGATAGCTGCAGAGCTGGTATATAACATGGCTGCTTTCACAGGTCACATGGCCTCTGGTGGGGTAGGATAAGCCTGTGACGGGAGCAGAATAGGTGGTGGTGGGTGCGTGGATTGGGCAGGTCTTGCATCTGTGTCTTGCACCGGGGTATGATCCTGTGGCAGGGGATTGGGGGTGGGAGTGGTATTGGGATGGACTAAGATGTTGTGGAGGTTGGGTGGGCAGTGGAACACCGCTTTGGGAGGAGTTGGGAGTATCTTATGTAGGACATCCCTCAATTCAGGGCACAATGATGGATAATCAGAGCCCTGATGAAGGATGTGTTTCGCTCGTTCCAGTCCAAGACAGTATTCAGTGACAAGTGGGGCACTTCTTTGTGGTTGGTTATTGGGATAGATGTGAGAATTAGATGTGTGTGAGCACGTGGCATTGGGAAGCCTGTTTGTGGATTAGGTTTAGAGGGTCTTGCTTGTTTGCAAAGGCCTTTGTTAGGCCTTCAGCATACTGGGTGAGGGAGTTCTCATCACTGCAGATGCATCCATCATGGGTCACCAGGATATATGGGAGGCATTTTTTGGTATGGAAGGGTTGGCAGCTGTCAAAGTGCAGGTACTGTTGGTGATTGGTGAGATTGATGTGGACCAAGGTGTGGATGAAGCTATCTGAGAGGATGAGATTGACATCTAGGAAGGTGGCACAATGGGTGGTGGAGGAAGTGGAGGGGAGAGAAGGTGATGAGGTTGTGGAGGAATTAGGATAAGGTGTCCTGGCCTTGGGTCCAGGTTATTAATAAACTATACCGCCTAATGGCTCCCTTCCATCCAAACCTTGTGTCACCCATCCTTCATTATTGTCTCCTTCATTTAGCTCAACTCTATTGTCCGTCCGTTACTTTCTCTTATGTTTTTTCCCACTCACTTCTATGAGACACTCCATATCAGTTGGGACACATGTGGTCCAAGTGACTTTTGTTACACCCTGTAGCATCAGCTGCGTCTGTTATGACAGCTGCACACACTACTCCATGTGCCATGCAATACCCAATAACAGCATAACACACTTCTAGCAGCTCAAAATCCTTCCGTCCCTCACATATCTCTCCCAATTTGCCTGTTCTTGTTTCCTTTTTATCTCTTATGTGTGCCAATAAATCAGTCGCAATCAAATTTATTTTGTACGCAATCAGATATACCCCAATCACAAAATTACCCCATGCCCCACACATAATTCCTTTCATTTCTCACGCCTGTCAATGTTATTCAACTCCCCCTACAAACACCTGGCACCTTTACTCACCACTTCCAATGCCAACTTCTTTCCCCAACTCTATCCCTCCCCCCCTCCGCAATGGAACCCTACTCCACTTATCTGTACCAGTTAAGAAAAGTTTCCCTATCCCTAGCCAAAACCCTATCCCATATTGTGTTCCTTAAGTGCTGCCTAAGTCATGGGATCCCCCCAATGGCCTAACCATAAAACTCCATGTTTCTAGATCCCACCCTTCCTTCCACAATAAACTTCATCTTTTCAAATCCCACTAGTATCTTTCCATCACAAAACTGGTTCTAAAAAAACACACCTCAACTCCCTTCACAAAATACTGTTACTATGCAATCACCACTACCTATGCCTCATCAACCAAATTGAAATCCTGACACTCTAACACCTAGAAAAATATTCCAAACATCACCTCCACAAATTATCCAGCCAACTGACATCCTACTCCTGTCTCGGGGCACCACTATCCAACCCTCATCCCACCCACAGTGTTCCTTCTCGTCAACTTCTCACAGCACACAGACTTACCTAGCTGACCTTTTCATCCTACCACATCCCCCAAAACCCTGTACAAACACTCCAAGAAATCCAAAGCCGAAACAATACCAAAATGTTGTTAACCTCTCCACCAAAATCCTCAGCCCCACAGAAGTTGCAGTCCTATCCAAAGATCTCTCTGAGCTCTTCTCCCTGGTTTAATCCTGCTGGACTTGACAAAATCTCCTTTTCCCATTCCCTACAGCGGAAACACTTGTTTGCCACCAACCCTTCCAGCTAAAGCCAATCACATCCCAACACTGAATCCTGCCTGTCCAAATTCATACCACTATCCAACCGTGAGCCTCCCACACTCCCACTTAACCATCCCCTGGTCACCTTCCAGGAATTTCTAACTTCCAACCTAGCCTCACCCCTCCTTCCCCACGTCCCTCCCTAAGAACAACATTTCAACAAAAGAAAGGATTGCCCTACACAATCTAAACACACATCCTGACATTATCAGCCTCCAGGCACACAAAGGTTCCACCACTGTTTTGATGAACTAGAATGACTAACTGGCAGAGGGCCTCCACCAGTTGTCTGACACCTCCACCTATAAGTTCTGCCAAGAGTGAACCCATCCCATAAGTCCAACATAATGTCCAATCCCTGTTGAAATCTTTAGGCCCTTCCCCTGAATCCCTACATACCCTGACAACAGCCCACACACCCACCTTTCATATGCTCCCTAAAATTAACAAACCTAACAATCCTGGGCACCCCATTGTGGCTGGTTATGGTGCCCCCACCAAAAGAAAATTGGTCCTTGTTGATCAACATCTCCAACTAATTGACCAAAACCTAGTCTCCCACATTAAAGATACCAACCACTTCCTGGGCTGGCTCTCCACCATCCGCAAACCCTTACTTCCCACAATCCTACTAGTCACTGCTGATGCAACCTCCCACACACCAACGTCCCTCATTGCGCCGGCTCTCCACCATCCACAAACCCCTACTTCCCACAATCCTACTAGTCACTTCTGATGCAACCTCCCACATACCAATGTCCCTCATGCCTGTGCCCTTGCTCCGACTGAACACTACCTCTCCTAATGCCCTCCAGATTCCAAACCCACTATTTCATTCCTTGTACACCTAACCAACTACATCCTAACCTATAACCTTTGAAGGGAAGGTATACAAATCCATGGCACAGCCATGAGCACTCGCATGGCAGCCTCCTATGTCAACCTCTTCATGGGCCACCTAGAGGAAACATTCCTAGCTTCCCAAAACCTCAACCCCTGGTCTGGATCATGTTTACTGATGACATCTTTATAATCTCAACCCAAGGTCAGGACACCTTATCCTCATTCCTCCACAACCTCAACACCTTCTCCCTCATCCACTTTACCTGGTCCTTCTCCACCCATCATGCCACCTTTCTAGATGTCAATCTCCTCCTCTCATATGACTCCATCCTCACCTTGGTCTACATCAGACCCACCAATCAAAACCAGTACCTGCACTTTGACAGCTGCCATCCCTTCAACACCAACCTGGCCATACATGGCAGACACATTGCAGTGATGATAAATTCCTTGCCCAGCATGCTGAAGGCCTAACGAAGGCCTTTTCAGACAGGCATTACCCTCCAGACCTAACTCACAAAAAAATTTTCCCATATCATACACTCACACACACCTAATCCTTATGTCCACCCCAAGAACCAACCACAAAGAAGCTCCCCAGCTTGTCACCCAATGCCACCCCCGACTGGAATGACTGAATCACATCCTTCCTCTGGGCTTCGATTATCTATCATCAAGCCCTGAAACAAGGGACATCCTACCCAAGATACTCCCAACCCCTCCCAATGCAGTGCCCACTCAACCTCCACAATATCCTAACCCATCCCAATATCACTCCCACCCCCAAACCCCAGCCAGTTATCATAGCCCGGTGCAAGACGCAGATGCAAGACGTGCCCGATCCACCTACCCACCACCACCTACTCTGCTCCCGTCACAGGCTTATCCTACCCCATCAGAGGCCACGCGACCTGTGAAAGCAGCCATGTTATATACCAGCTCTGCTGCAATCACTGCACAGTTTTTACGTTTGTATGGCAACCAACCAACTGTCAACTAGAATGAATGACCAGCTCCAAACTGTTGCCAAAAACAAGGTGGACCACCCAGTGGCACAATATGCAGCAGAGCACAACATATGAGATTTCCATGGCTCCTTCACAACCTGTGCCATCTGGATCCTCCCCACCACCACCAGCTTTTCTGAGCTGCGCAGATGGGAGCTATGCTTCCAGAACATCCTCCACTCCCATAAACTTCCTGGGCTAAACCTAAGGTAACTCGCTGCTCACTCCATCCAACAGTGTGTGTGTGTGTGTGTGTGTGTGTGTGTGTGTGTGTGTGTGTGTGTGTGTGAGAGAGAGAGAGAGAGAGAGAGAGAGAGAGAGAGAGAGTACACCATCCCCTGCCCCAGTACCCTAGCCCATTTTGTGTCCCCACATCAGCTAGTTGTGTTCTGTTATCTCACATCCTAGTCTATGATATTGCATGCTCAGCCTTCCACCACCTGCCCCCTATACCTGCACCCCTTGCTAGCCCGTAAACGGCTCCCCTCTCTCCCAAGGTACCGCCAGATGCTTCCCCCCAACCCCCTCCCTGGCTCACACCTCTCTTGATCCCTCCCTCCACCCCACCCTACACCCCCCTCTCACGCCAGTACATTCACCATTGGCCAGTAAAAAGCTGGCAGTTGACTGACCACCATGTAGTGAGACAGGCATGTGCATGTGAGTGAGTGTGTGTGTGTTCATGTACATGTTTTTCCTACAGCTAGAGAAAGGAAAAACACTCCAAAAGCTATCCAATTTCCATCCCGTTTGTTTGCATGCCTATTGATGATGCAGCACTTCTGCCTTTTGGTGAGTCATCTCCTTTATACCTAAATAATTCGTAATTTTCAGCCAGAACTTTCTGTACATTATTATACCACAGTGGGGTGTTAATCTTTGGTGTAGCATCACTGGTACCCTTATTATAGGTCCATACTGTTATCAGGGTATATTAACTGGCTGACACTGCGCCTCATTTCTGCATGACACTCTACCCCTTATCATGTAGACACGGAACTGGAAACGTTTCTATCAATGTGGTTCCATCATGATGGATGCCCCACACACTACACCCATGTCTCCAGGGAAGTTGTGGATGTAATGTTTCCAAATATCTCTGGGGCCCAGTGAGAGAGTGTGTTTATGACGAACACCCAATAACACCAGAAGATATGCAACAACGTATTACCACTCTGTGTGTTGCAATATATATGGAAACACTACAATTTGTGCATCATTCACTTGTTCACCATTTCCACAAGCATACTGATGCAAACGTAGAACAGTTAACATCTGTTCAAGATGTTACTTATACTATTTGATGTTTTCCCTATAAAAGGTAATGTGCACCATTTCTTTTCCAGTTTTTCTGTGTTTTTCATTGGGGACAGTAGAGAACCTGCTTGCTTCTTCATCTTTTTACCTAAAATTTTATCAATGGTGTTGGGGTCAAATTCATTATTTATGGCTATTGTTTTTATTTTGTTAAGTTCCTGATCAACGACATCTTGGGACACAGGGACAGAAAGGAGAAGATGGATCATGAGATGGATTGCTGCATGTTTTTAGATTGTAGGATGCTGAGAGGAAGTAGGGATCAAAGTGTCAGTGTAGGAATCTTTTCGGTAACTTTTAAATTAATGGTTACTGTCTTCTATCTTTAAGATAATGTCCTACAACCTGCGAGCATGCAGCATTCCATCGTCTCCTTTCTATTCCTATGTCCCAAAATGACTTTAACCAGGAACTTAACACAATAAAAACAATAGCTCTAAGTAATGAATTTGAGCTCAACACCATTTATAAAATTTTAGGTAAAAAGACGAAGAAGCAAGCCGATTCCCTACTGTCCCCAATGAAAAACACAGAAAAACTGGAAAAGAAATGGTGCATATTACCTTTTGTAGGGAAAACATCAAATAGCATAAGTAACATCTTGAAGGCAAAGGGCTTCTCTGTGTTTTTCTATGTTCTTCAGACAAAAGGTGATTTCTTGTTCAATCCAAAGACAAACGACCAGCTATCACAAAATGTGGGGTTTACAAAATCACACGCCATGAGTGTCAGTCTTGCTACACTGTACACACAGGGAGGTCAAAATGTACCAGGATTAAAGAATACCACAGAAGTTGCGAATTGAAAAAACCTGATTCAGCCTTTGCAGAACATTGCCTGAACAATAACCACAAATACACAATACATGTACAAGTCCTACACACAGAGGAAAAGGGGTCCAAACTCAACCAATTAGAAACTACAGATATTAAAAACAGATGTGTATATCCCCACACCTATTATTAAGCAAGGAAACCCAATTCAACTATTCACCTCTTTTATATGAGATCACAACCACAGGATAGAAGCAAAACTTTGGGCCCCCATCCAGCGTAGTTATAAAGCTCTTGGCTGACTCATAACTTTAGTCCGGTCATTGCAGTGCAGTTGCTGAATGTGTAATAATGCATGTAATTTGTTAAAAATGGTTGTTGACATAATTGTACATTAAGCTATGGATCAATACCTTAAGAAGTTGAGATGATATCTTTGCCTTGTCATTATGTTTATCTGTGCTTTATCATGTTTGGGAATCAGTAATGTACTTGAAAATGGGCTTATATCCTGAAACCTAGGTTTTACATTAACATTAATAATAAAATTGTGAAACAAGGCCAAAAACAGTGTTTGTTTAGTTAATTTAATTCTTATATCAACTATTGGTTTGACAGTGGTGTCTGGTTTATGTTTGATTGGGATCATAATTTGTGTGCAGAAGGGTTCATGATGGTGTAGTATGCTTTTTCAAGAAATTTTGTGTGACAACATGTAATATGTTTTCTATAGATGTATACATCATTTCCAAAAAAGGTGGCATGCAGCTCACATTAAATTTGGATAAATTTTATAGGCCAATAAATATAAACAAAACAGACAACAGTTGCACAATATCTGAAAAACGCAGTAATATAAATCACTGCACAATAACTGCTACAATCTATTTAACTCTATATGTCATCTTTTGTACACTGCTGGCCACTGACATTGCAACACCAGGAAAGATAGAACATTAAAAAAATTTACTTATTGTGCATACGTAGTAAATTTTGGCATAACAAAGAGAAATTCAATACATTTCATACACAGAAAACAATTTGTTACTAAATGTGTATTTTACAGTTGTTATCTCCTCATAAGGTAAAATTTTCATATATACTGAAGTCTCATCAAAGTTCATGGATACTCATACCAGCATAATTATTAATTTTCAATATATTGTTGCTATTAATGCTGCTCTATTACAACAACATGAACCATTTAATGAAAGCACCAACATGCTTAAATTATTTATTTTGGAAATGTATGTTTCTACAAAATTTTCTATTCAAAGTAATGGAGATGAAAATTAGAAATGTTTAAATTATGAAATCATCCCCCAATTATTCTGCTGTCACCTTGTACAACTTTCCCACCCTTCTTTTACCACTATCCACCTGATCTTTCTCTCAGCACAACTCCTTTTGGTCATCATATGAATGATGAATTGATAGCTTTAGCAAGAACTGGTGACCAACTATGATTGCTAATAGCAGTACATCACTGGACATGATGGGATAGTTGTCCAATTCTATACATATTTTGCAAAAATGCTTTCTTCCTGGTAAAACTGGTCTACCAAAGTTTCAGGGCCAGTACATAATTGGGAAAAAACTCAGGTGATTCTCACATTTTCAACAATAGTCAGTGAGCAAATGCCCGTAACTATAGACCTGTCTAACTGACATCAATCCATTGTACTATAATAGAACACACTTTATGCTTGCAGAGATGTCCACTGTAGGAATCAACATCTACTCTGTATACAATGACTTGTGAAACTGGGTCCACACTTATCATCTGCAATATCCAGAAAGTAGTAGATAGCAGCACATAGGTTGACGCCACATTTCTTGGCTAGCAGTCACATATAATTGTTTCATACTCAACTATTTTTGCTAAGAAATATTCAGTTTAGCCACAAAGCTGGACAACATTCCAGCAGTCCATATTTTGAACTCTAACTGGCCTCCTAGTAAATAGAATTTAGTATGTCATCCTAAGTTATGAGAAACTTTCTGAAATAGGACTGGAATCAGTAGATTTGTTTTGCACTTTCAAATTCATTAACCATGGCTCTCCGTGGGGAAGCATTTCAAACAGCGGCAGTTTGGCTGAAACGTTCGGTTGCCTCCCTCTCATGTGTTGATGTCCTGCAATGCTGACAGAGCACAGTGTCGCTGAATGTAAGTGTAACACCACTGCTCATGTCAGTGACGTCCTCTGAGCTCGGTGGCTAAGGCAGTGGTGGCTGAGGCACGGCTGATGTCTCCAATGCTGAGGCAGCTGTGACCCACTGGAGGAATGCTGTGGCTGGCGTGTTACATCCCAGGGCTTAGCGAGGACCACATCAGCGGCAGCTCTGTGTCTTGTGTTGCAGGGCAGGCTGCCTTGATGTGAGGTCAAACTCTGGACCCTGTGCCACATTCCACACAGTGCCTCAAGTGTCAGAGCCCCATTATGGTAGTTCTGTGATACTAAAACAAGAATATTTGAGTACAAAAGTGGCTAGGTATTTGTACACTCATAGCTGCACTTGCTTGGGCTTCGCTATGCCTTGCAGCACATATATTAAATACTTCCGTGATTTCTGGTGTGAAAACGCTTCTGCCTTCTTCTGCTTAGGTGCTGCTGTGTCAACTATTTCCACAGCTCACCCAACTCGCTCACCTCGCAACGCATTCCACCTGTGTTGTGTTTTGTAGTGTATAACATCTGTGCTCACCTGTGGTCGGCTCGGCTGTGGTCTACTTCTTACTCTGCATGTTTCTGACTCAAAATGGTCGGTGTGCTACAGTGCCCTCTCTCTTGACAAGAACTGGTCACTCGGTCACCATACATAGATTATCCTCATACCAGAATGACAGATCCTGGTGGCTGATTCAACTGGCTCTGGGCCAATCTTTCAGGATTACTTTTACCAATCAGTGCCCTTAAACACTATTTATCCTAGGTCACTTAATTTTCTGCTCAATTCAGTTTATTGCTACAGCTCTGCCTCAGCTGCCTCCTAGGCTCTGGAATCCAGTCCGCTGTCATTTGAACAATGGCTGTGTCTGGACTTTGTCTTGTGTTCCACTTTCTGTAAATGTAAATGAGGATTCTGCTTAACAGAGTAAGTGTCACTGCAGTAGTTGGTATGACAATGGTCAACATTGCTTCCATCCAGTACTGACTCTCCCCATCCTGGCTAACATGCTGAATTATTATCTTAATGGAGATTCAACCCTCCTGCTCACTAACAACATTGTCTATGGACTGCATTAGCTTGGGTCCCAAAGTCTGGTTTAATTAAGTCAGAATCAAGGCTGGTAGCACTTCTATGGGTTCCTCTGGCCAACACATTTGAGGCTGTGAAATGCTTAGGTGAGTTATCCCCCAAAATTGAGGCAAATAGATGGAAAGTAGGTCCCATTATTTCACATGGCATCCCATTTGTTAACAATCCACCCCCACCTAACTCTAATCTTTCTGCTGTCATGAGTTTCCCAGACTCCAAACAATTGGCTACTATTATTACTTTATCAAAGGTAGAGTACAATGACTGTGCCTAAACCTGCTAGAAGTACAACTTAGGTCTAATCACCTCCTTCTTGCACTCATTCTCTGCTCTCTGACCCATGAGTAACTTCACTGTACAGGAATCCTGACCCACTCACACTACTCTATTTCAACAAATTGTAATCACACCTCTGTAACACTTTTGTAACTCCGCTTCTTTCATTTCCACATGTTTACTCTTGTCTTCCACAACCAATAACAACCACTGTACCTTTACACTGACAAACATCTTCAGCATCCCCCACTTAACAGGATATGCGTGGACTACATAACATTGGTACCACTCCTGCTTCCCTGCTACTGGAAAGGGAACTGACATGCACACCTTTGCCCCATCAGTCCTTGCTTCTACTGTGCCTAAGTTAAAATAAAAGGGTACAGTTTTATGATTAGGTTTGAGGGCCTAGTCCAAGCTCTGATGATAGCTCATTTTGCACTTTTCATAGCTCCTCCAAGTACTGTTCTGGTGACAAGTTAACTCCTAGCTGGCCCCGCACAGATTGCTGCATAGCTTTCTGTGACTCTGCTACCTCTCTTCATGCTTCTCTCATAGGTCTGTAACCATTTTATTACTACTACTTCCCAGTCAAGTATCTCTAGTTCAGTTTGCAACCTCTTGATGTTCTTATTCACTAATTCTTCCGCTGTTTTGGCATAGCTCATCACTTCCCCACTCAGCTGATATAGTAATCCATTATTGTTCAACACATCCTTCTCCAAACTCGTAACCTGCGTGGTGTGCACTCACTTGCTGCCTTGTTTCCTTTCACCCATCGTTTTACTACATCTACTGTGTCATTCAGTCTCCTAATGTCCTCTCACCAGCTGTCCCAAACACAGTTTTCATATGTTGACCTCCCACAGGGACCCTACCTCGTCTCCTTCTCATATGTGGTATAATCCCAAAAACCTGTGTCATCTTATCCCTTAACTTTTCATAAATCCCAAGTATTCTCCTACAGAACCCGGCAACTTCTTTAAGCAGTCTGTGATTCTCTGCCCCATTTCGAAAATTATGAAAGGCTTCTTCCAGCCATCTCATCTCATTTCGTATCTTCCTGTATCACCCAGCAATGATTGGTAATCACCAGATCTTCTTGCTTCACAAATAGCACTCCAATTCCGGGGAGTTGTTCTACAATGTTTCCACCCTGATGATGACCAGTAGTTCAGTTACGACCCACGTCATCTTGTCTCCTGGTGTATCTCAGCTGAGCCCAGGGATACCTATTACCCTTTCCTCCCCCTAAAGTCCATTGTTGCCCTGCAGCAGCTCATTTTGCTTATACTAAACATTATGTTACACCTATATCTAACACACAAAAACCATTCATTTATTCTTACCTCCTATGTCTTAACCGATACAGACTTCCTAGAGTTGCTTTGCCTACAACCGCTCAGTGGCCCCTTTGCACCACCCTTTGCAGTTTGTTTCTCCAGTCCACCCCTCCAGTTCGTGGGATAGCCTCTGGTCCCCTCAAAAAAGTTTCAAATGTCCCACACACACAGTTGTTATTCTCGTCAGCAACTGAATCTGGACATTCACTGGTGATGTAGTTTCCACAACTTGATACAGCTCTTGATACTTCGTAAAAAAATTTTTGTCTTCCTCTTTGGAGTGTATGAAGTCAATAACATCATCCATTGGCCAGCCTTGTATTGCGGCACTCTTGCTCTATGGCTCAGTGCTTCGTGTTGCTTTTCCAGTGCTCATGTATTTGCCCTCGGCACCCTGTTCCAAATTTCTCATATCACCCTTGCAAACTCCTTTGCTTCCCCTCCTTGGTTTTTAATATGTTAAACAATGATGGTATTTTACAACCATATACCATATTATATGGCAACAATCCTGTATTTGTGTGCTGTTCTGAGTTGTACTCAGAAACCATGCAACTTAATAGACATCCCAATTGGTATGGTGTGTGTCCACACTGTGTCCTAGCATATTTTCTATAGTTCTATGCACCCTTTCTGTTCTTCCATTAGATTGAGGATGTAGAGGACTTGTCATCAATTTCTTCACACATATCAGCTTACACAGTTCCTTAAACAAATCCAACATAAAGTTGGTTCCCTAGTACGTTATTATCATTTCAGTTACCCTGAACTTCGGAATCCAATTTTTCACTAACCCTTATGCTACTTTTGCTGTATTGGGACCATTTCCACATAACTCAACAAATGATCTATAATCGTGATTACATATTTATTCCCTGCAGGTGTTTTTTGAAAGGACTAAAACATTAATCCCAATAAATACACACAATGCTAATGCTTTAGGTAACCTCTGCAATGGTACTCTTGTTCAACACAAATCCACTCTGTGTGCTCACTGTATGCAATTCTGCTATACTGATTCATGTCCATCTTGCTATCCTTCCACCAATACCACTCCGCTACTCTCCTGTTGGTAGACCTACATCCTTCATGACCCGCCAACATGTGATCATGTGTCTCTTGTAGCAATCTATTCCTCAGCTTCGCTGGTACTACTACTCGTGATTCCAACTTGGGTTTCTCTGCACAGCAAACCATCCTGCATACAAAACTGTGATTGTTTATTATATTGCTTACACCCATCATCAGTGTTTTGTGCTGTCTGCCACTCCTTCACCTCACCGCCACATATTTGCAACACTGCTACTTTCCTATTTAAGCCATCTGTGTTCCCATATTTCTTTCCAGGCTTATGTATGGCCCCAAAATCAAACTCACTCTGTCTTACTGCCCATCGTGTCAACCCACTAGATGGATCCTTCAGTTCCAGCAACCATTTCATCACTGCATGATCCATTATCACTCAAAACTTTTTCCCGAAGAGATAACATTGGAAGTAGGTGATTCTGTAGGTAAGGCTCAAGATCCTTCTTTTTTACCCTATCATGCAGTAATTTCTCTCTGTCAAATTCAGCTGCCTTGATGCACAGGCTATTGGGTGCTCTATGCCATCTATTTTTGGGGCCATCACACAGCTAAGTACATTGTTGGATGCATTACATGACAAAATGAATTTCTTACTGAAATCTGGAAACACTAAGATTGGGCTTGATGTTAAAACTTCAGTCTCTCAAAATCATGCTGAAAATCCTCTGCCTACACAAATTTTAAACCTTTCTTCAGCAATTGCAGCGAGGGTCTGGCAACATCTCCAAATCCCTTTACGAATCTTCAGTACTAGTCTGCAACTCCAAGGAAAGATTGTAGTTCCTTCACTGACTCAGACACAGAAAATTCACATATAGCTTTACTCAATCTCCAGCAGGAGGAGGAGGGTGGGAGGGGGCTTTGTCTGTCTTAATCCCATCCTTACTTACTATGCCACATCTCCCAATACAAAATTACACTTTTCCTTATTCAACACAAAATCCACTGCCTTCAATCTCAGGAACAATGTGCTATTCCATATCAATCACATAGACAATTATATCATCAAGATATACCAAGCATTAACGCAGTTTCAGTCCTCTGAGAGCTCCATTTAACAATCTCTGAAATGTAAGAGGTGAGTTCTCTACCTTGCTCACCTCGCAACGCATGATGGCTATGTTGTGTTTTGTACGACATAACATCTGTGCTCACCTGCATTTGGCTCAGCTCTAATCTGCTTTCTACTTTGCATGTCTCTGAATATAGTTAAGTGCACTACATTTCAGATGTTGAAGTACCTTCTGCTGTGTTGAAAGCTTGATACGACAACTCACAGCTGTCTCTTAACATAAACAAATGTAACATATTGATGCAAGGACTGGCAGCTGATCCTTAACATAAACAAATGTAACATATTGAGTATAAATGGGAATATGAACCTATTATTGATTGGCTGGTGATCAGTTATGAGAACAGTCACAACCATTAGCTATGTATCAGTATGTTTCTATATCAATTTAAGGTACAATGACGACATTGTTGCAGGACTGTTATACACCAGAGAGATTCACTGGAGGAATCCTGAGGGAGCATTATTCAACCCCTAAGGTGATAGTTAAAAAAAATAACTTTGTTTATTCAATTCTCGAATACTGCTCGTCAATATGAAATCCTTTCCAGGTTGGATTTTATGACCACCCCTCATAATTTAAAAAACGTCAGCTTTACTATGCCCTCAAAGACAGCCTGGTTCCTTGCTGCTGACTCCCTCATGTCTTATGTGACAAATAGTCTATCCAAGTGGGTAACATTAAGTTCTCTGCACAAAATGACTGTCCACTTACATGCACAAAAGAAAGTATCTACATATATTTTTAACTATGGGTATGAGCAGAACAATCCTACATTTCCTTTGACAATTCTTGTGTTCAAATTGTAAGTTTTTGACTCCAAGGGTTTCAATTTGAAAAAATAAATCCACTCTGATGTTCCCAAAGTGCTGCAAGGATTGCCTTTATATTTCAACCATCTCTAATGACCATACTGTTGACAGGATGTTAAACTCTTAATATTTCTTCCTTTTGTACATATTTCTTCCTTTTGTACATATCACAACATTGTAAGCTTCAGTATGTCTTAAAATTAGTGGTAACTTTTACTGCTCTTGCACTCATGAACACAAATAACTTCACAATAAATCTTGTTACTACTCTGCACCTGAATAACAGTACTCATCCTCTTTCACATAAATTTTTATTTTGCTGCTTTATCCCCAAATATTCCGATTCAAGGCCATTACCTACGGAATAGCATGCAACACCACATATTTTAGAAGATTCTTCAACTTTCTGAGGCAATTCAAAACATCAGTGTTCATTCTAAACACAATTAAGTGTTCATATGAAAATGAAGTCCCACACTTCTTGCCAGCTTATGTTACTAAAGATTTTATGGAGGTAAAGATTTTTCACTGTGAGTGAACTTCTTTAAGAATTAAAAACTAAGAAACTGTACTTTGTTCCACTAATATTTATTTATTTCTGTAATGGCACCACCTGATGTCACTGTGGAAGCCAAATAGCTGACTTGACATTAGTGCCGACCTCTGCGCAGCCACCACTCAGAGGGCGCTGGTCATCAGGAGTGCTTCCTGATGGGACCATGCCAGAATCTGGCATATAAACCAGTCCAAGGCTGGTCTCAGTCAGTTGTAATGTTAACTCTATTTTTCATAGCAAAAACTTGGATGTGCCACAGACTGGACTTTCCTTTGGAAAAACTTAAGTTATCTTGCGTTGTCTTTGAGTAATAAACCAGGGTGGTCCCCACTACTGCATGTAACTCATCTTTAACAAAAGTGGGAATGGCTCAGGACCCATGTCAACTGCAACTAAGCTGCTGCTGCTGATTATGGGTTTCAAGACAACATCTGTCATCAGTCTTCTATTCCTCCATCCAGGATGGAATCAGTGTATTTCATCTGTCTGCATCTGGAATAAATCCTATGGGAAGAAGTGAGAATATTTTCTAAATGTTTGTGTAGCATGAATCTGAGGAGAGAGATGGGCACCAGCTTGGTATTGACTAGTGGCATATGGGAAACAGCCTAAATACAACATTCTCATGTTTAGTCAATGAAGCATTAGATTTGCATCAGGCTTGCGCCCCTCCCCATGTCCCAGAAGTCGTGTGTTAACACTCTCGGCTAGCTGAGCAGGTGCTTGCAAATAGGATATCGAACATTTTGTATTAGATGAGAGATTGATCCCTCTCATTTCCACCACCCCCCTCCCCCCCCCCCTCCCCCAACCACATACAATTACCACTAACATAAACCTACAGGGTTATTATGAGCTAACAGCAACAATATTACAGGCACTGCAAGGATTAGCGAGTGTACCAGGCATCTCTCCTGTGCCACCCGTGTTCATGATTTTCCTGCCATGTAACAAACACAGAGCAGAGTGGGAAGCTCATGCCTATGATTCCAGTTATACTTTACGGCCTGCCAAATTTCCAATATGAAAGATACATCCCAAACTGTATCATCTAATACAGAAACTAGAGTTACTACCGAACCCACATGAAGTTGAGTTGTCTAGAATATTCTCTTTCTTGGGACAACGTTTTTCAACAAAGAAACATGGTTTTACAGCCAGCTTAGGAAAAGGAGCCCAACCAATGTTATGCAGAATCGGCCACCAACATGCATGGATTAAGCATGAATTCCCATTTCAAATGTTTGTGCGGGCAGAACTCTGCAGACTCTCTAACCAGGGACATGACAGTGTGTCTTACCCCCAAATCAGAAGTAAGAAACCTTGTATTAGGGGAATCGGATCCTTCTTTGAGGGGAGTAATGCAAATAGCTCAAGTCTATGAAACTGCTCATGTAACCCAGAATTTCTAGGTAGTGGAAGGAGATGTCGCACCATTCAGTTCTCCATCACCAGTCATGTGGGACGTCATGGCACCACTGGCAGGGCCCTTACCTGCTCCATCACCAGGACGACCTTAAAAACAACTACACCACACCATTAGCAGTGGGCCGTGTCAGCAGCAGTGCCATGGCCTAGCTGTAAACATTTCTTACTGTGACACACATACATCATATTCCCCATCAGCACACATGAAATTTTTTCTTTGGGTGCTGGCCCCACTGTGAACAATAATTGTAAGCTCTTTTCATGGTTTTGGATTTGTGATTCATCAAACAACAAAATATCTCGAATGTAACCTAGACAAGTATTCTTTCGGGCAATCATCTGTGAAAGATTTGTGTTTCAACCACTTGGACAATGCACTGGAACAAGCAGAAGATCGTGTCACAGCCACTACTCACAAGAAAATGATGTCCAGCACAGCACTTACATGACTTTCTAGCAACTTACAAGTCCATTCCAATTGGAGGCTGCAATCCAGCAGAGAGGCTTCATGGCTGCCTTCACTGTGCCAATTTGGACATGTTACACCCACCGCCAGCACGTCATCGATGAAGCTTCTTCTTTCAGGTTAGATACCTTCAGGGTGGCCTGCAAGTTTGGACGCCATCCAACCTGGATCTACAGGACAATCTCCATCCACCAAGGATCCATGATGTCTATCACGGCACCCAAAAACTGAAATGTACAGTGCCACCATGATCAACTTCACCTCCACCATCCGGGTCTGCAGCCACTTGGTTCTCAAACCCCCCCCTCGGTGGACCCTGTGGTCCCATGACAACTTCTGCAATTTCCATCAAGTCTTATCCTGCCCTTGCCTTCCATGGCAAAACTCACAGACTTTGATCTGCTGCCTCTCCTAGTAGCATAGGGGATCTTCTGGGTCATGCAACATCTGTGTCCCCTCCCACAGCGGGTGCTGCTTGAAGGGGATACAGTGGCTCCACCTTACACCGTTATGGAAAGCCAATAGCTGGCACAACATTACTGTCTACAGCTGTGACGACGCTACCCAGACAGTACTGGTCATCAGGAATGCCCTCTGAGGGACCCACACCAAAATCTGCCATATAAGTCGGCCCAGGGTCAGTCTGTGTTAGTTGTAATGCGATCTATGTAATGTATGGTGAGTGTGCAACTCGTCTAGCTCTTGTGCTGCTACCAGTTCGGCTCTGGCGCTACTATTGTGGATATGGTGTTGACTGGATTTTGTTTTGGCATAAGGACCTAAGGTAGCTTTTGAGGAGCATCCTGTTTTATAGCTCTCGTTGTAAATAAATTTGGGCGAATCTCTGCTAGCTCTTAACTCACCTTTTACAAAAGTTACAAATTGCTTTGAGATTAAGAAACTTCCTGGCAGATTAAAACTGTGTGCCGGACCGAGACTCGAACTCGGGACCTTTGCCTTTCGCGGGCAAGTGCTCTACCATCTGACCTACCCAAGCACGACTCATGCCCTGTCCTCCAAGCTTTACTTCTGCCAGTATCTCGTCTCCTACCTAGCCATGTCTCCGCAATATCCTTTCTTCCAGGAGTGCTAGTTCTGCAAGGCTCGCAGGAGAGCTTCTGTGAAGTATGGAAGGTAGGAGGTGAGATACAGGCAGAAGTAAAGCTGTGAGGACGGGGCGCGAGTCGTGCTTGGGTAGCTCAGATGATAGAGCACTTACCCGCGACAGGCAAAGGTCCCGAGTTCTAGTCTTGGTCCGGCACACAGTTTTAATCTGCCAGGAAATTTCATATCAGCGCACACTCTGCTGCAGAGTGAAAAATCTCATTCTGCTTTGAGATTGTTGGGCCATCATCAGGTATCAACAGACTAGTCTCCAGAAGAGACATTAGTGTGCAAGGAATCAGATCTTAATTAAAAATATTACGCAACATATAGAATGTTTGGTCATGACACCGTTAGGAAATGTGAAATCAAGTATTCATTACTCCTGTTATGTATTAGTATGTTACAATAGCTAGTGACTTAGTCTGATGCTGTGGAATAGAGGCTGAGAGTAGATAAAACTGCAACATAAATAGCTGTCCCTGCATGAGGATTTCAGTACAAATATTACATGGCCATTGACAGTATTAAATAGACACTGACACAGAATTATTATCATTGTTTTTACAATAGAAAGGCACAGGTTATTATATAATATGTAGGATGATGGTGACTTAATGTTAATGTAAGTATACAATAAGGTTAAATTGCACTTTACAGAATAAATATCACCAAAATAATATAGAATGAACAGACATGGCATTTAAGCACATAATCTGTATGGATGAAAATAAGGCAAGTGTAAATATACACATATCAAAAAAAAGTTTTGCATCATCTTGGTTCCAAGAGTTCCGGAACCTGTACAGAAAATTGGAATAGAGATCAACATAAACATCACAGCCACCCTTCTTATTGCTCATGGAAACATTGCATATTAAACCACCATACAACGAGACCTTCAAAGGTGGTGGTCAAGACTGCTGTACGCACCAGTACTTTTAATACACAGTAGCATGTTCTCCTGCATTGATGCATGCCTGTATTCGTCATGGCATACTATCCACAAATTCATCAAAGCACTGTTGGTCCAGATTGTCCCATTCCTCAACGGCGATTCAGCATAGATCTCTCAGAGTGGTTGGTGGGTCATATCGTCCATAAATAAGCCCTTTCCAATCTATCCCAGGCAGTTACGATAGGGTTCATGTCTGGAGAACATGCTGGCCACTTTAGTCGAGCGATGTCGTTATCCTGAAGGAAGTCATTCACAAGATGTTCATGATGGGAGCGCGAATTGTCATCCATGAAGACAAATGCCTCGCCAATACACTGATGATATGGTTGCACTATCAATTGGAGGGAGACATTCATGTATTGTACTGCCGTTACGGCACTTTCCATGACCACCAGTGGCATACATCGGCCCCACATAATGTCACCCCAAAACAGTAGGGAACGTCTACCTCGCTGCACTCGCTGGACAGTGTGCCTAAGGCATTTGCCCTGACAGGGTTGCCTCCAACCACGTCTCTGACAATTGTCTGGTTGAAGGCATATGCGATACTCATCAGTGAAGAGAATGTGATGCCAATCCTGAGTGGTACATTCAGCATGTTGTTGGGCCCATCTGTACCGCACTGCATGGTGTCGTGGTTACAAAGATGGCCCTCCCCATGGGCGTCAGGAGTGAATTTGCGCATCATGCAGCCTATTGTGCACAGTTCTAGTGATAATACAGTGTCCTGTGGCTGCACGAAAAGCATTATTCGACATGGTGGCATTGCTGTCAGGGTTCCTCCAAGCCATAATCCATAGGTAGTGGTCATCCACTGCAGTAGTAGCCCTTGGGCGGCCTGAGTGAGGCATGACATCAACAATTCTTGTCTCTCTGTATCTCCTCCATGTCCGAACAATACCGCTTTGGTTCGCTCCGTGATGCCTAGACACTTCCCTTGATGAGAGCCTTTCCTGGCACAAAGTAACAATGTGGACACAATCAAACTGTGGTATTGACTGTATAGGCATGGTTGAACTATGGACAACACAAGCCGTGTACCTCCTTCCTGGTGGAATGACTGGAACTGATCGGCTGTCAGACCCCCTCAGTCTAATAGGTGCTGCTCATGCATGGCTGTTTACATCTTCGGGTGGCTTTAGTGACATCTCTGAATAGTCAAAGCAACTGTGTCTGTGATACAATATCCACAGTCAATGTCTATCTTCAGACATTCTGGGAATTGGGGTGATGCAAAACTTGTTTTGATGTGTGTAGTAACAGAGTAAAGAGAGCAATAGGCTTACATTATGTTAGTAAGAATAACTGAAACTCAATACATAGACTTAGTGTGACAAGTTCCAATTGCCCTACACAGAATGTGTTAAAAAAGGAGAGAGAGAGAGAGAGAGAGAGACGGGGTGGGGGGGGGGGGGGGGGAGATAAGTTCTAGGAAACTAAGCCTGGACAATAGAAGGAACAGGGCTAAGCCTGGGCATTCCAATAGGAGAAGCAGTGGAACACACACAAAAGCATAAGACTAAGAACTGTAAGGGAAACAAATAAGGTATAAATGCCACTTACATTACAGTAAAAGTGTGAGAGACATAGAGATGAATGTGATCATTGTAACTGAAGTAATAATTGTGTGTTACTGATTGATGATGTGAAGCATAAGAGTGGGGATGCGATCAGTGATCATTTAGAACCATATCAGGCTTTTTTTGTCAAATATTTACTGACCTCAAATGCTTCCAACAAGCCATTTTCCCCTTTGCTGACAACATGAATGAGTTCTTCTAAGTTTACTTTCTGTTTGTGACCTTCCATTGGTACATTCAGCAAGTATGGGGGTCTGAATATTTCCAGCTACTTTCATTCCCAGTGAGTGTGGCTGCTATAGCCCTACCCATCTGACCAATATACAATTTGTTACAGGTATAGTGGTCAAACAGGTGTGGTTATAACAGCTAGACTGAGCACAAACATAGCTGAAGACAACCTAGCACAAACATCACTGAAGACTGCTAAAGTCAGATTCCACATTTTCTGAACAAAAGCAGAGGGTAGGTCAAATCTAATCTACTGCCACATCTCTTTTTCACTGTTGTCCTAGGTGAGTTGCTGTCTACTCCCTTTAATAGCTCCTGTATACCTTACACTCTTTTTACTCTTCGCTCTAATCACTAATGCAGGAGTAATTGGTTCGAAATGCTTGATAATTGTTCACGTAGGTGAATAAGTGTGTTAATGGCCTGTTACACACTGTCAACTTGCAATATGCTGCATCACAACGCCAACAGATTTTACTTGTTGGTGGTTTGCCTTTTATGGGAGGTAAGCTCGGTCTTGTGTCAGCCATTGCATTTGTAAGTCATATCACATTTTTATCACAATGTAAAACAGCAGAATACATCAGCATCCATTTAAAGAGTATTTTATACATTACACGAACTGACAACGTACTGTACCAAATTTAAACTAACCAAAGTTTTCTTTCTTTTCAGTCATAAAAGGCTGCTCTACATCTGAAGATCATATAAACAAATCAGTATACGTGAGCAATCATTTTTTTGCTTAAATTATGGGACATAGAATCACGATACATATTCAATGTAATTTGAGTTAGACCAACCAAGATTGATTAAATATTACCTTCTCCACTCATCTTTGTTCTGGATCTTTCTTCCAAAGATCTGTAATAAAATCAAAATCAGCTGTAAATACACATGATTACACATGAAAAACGTTAAACAAAATACCAAAATTATCAAATTAAAACACAAAACCACCAAATGTAGGGACACACATTAATTATAAATGAAAACACAGTATTGTGTATGTTCTACACCAGTAGTGTAGAACATACATACTAATGTTATAAATGCAAAAGTAGCTATGTTTTCATGAGTAAAACACTGAACCAATTTTGGCATGGAGGGCAGCAAGGCGGAGGCGGAATGTTTATAGATTATTCTCTGAAAGTGTGAATTCAATGCTTACTCATGTGTGGTTTCTGAAATTTTAAAAAGAACTGTTACACTATCTGGCAAAGCTGGACAGCTTGTGCAACAAATAGTGTGGAAATACAATAATAAAATCTGACGATAAGTCTGAGAACTGTATTTAAAACTATTACATTGGGCAAACCATAAGAAACGTATTACTAATATTATGTATTTTACATTATGTTTTGCAAACTAAGTCTGATTTAGAGCATAGTTCTAACAGATTTTGAGCTGCGGAAGTTATTCGTATCCAGAAAAACTCAGAGAAATCTCACTACAACTGGAACTTAGATGCAGAATGAAATGTGACCTAAAGAGCTATAGACACATTAGAACAGTCACTTGCCAATCTTATTTTAAACATTGAGTGTCATGCATCTCTTATAGCTACTGAGATACTTGAAGACTCACAGCGATGGCATCATTTAGATGCTGTACAACAAACAGAGAGACGTTATGCCTTTAAATGTAGAATGTGGGAGGCGTTTAGCATTTCATTTTTGGATAAGTCTCACTTGCAGCCAAACCCACAAAATCTTTATGTCCTTGGACAAGGAAGCAAAATCAAAAACTTGTTTATGGAACTGTGTTAAAATTGTAAAATAACTAATTGATAAGAAAGAAACATTTTTGTAGCTTTTAACATTTTTTAACTAAGATTCAACATGTGGCAAAATAACACAAACACATTCATCGTACCTATATACTGACAAAACATACATTTATACATACACAGTACATATCTAAACAACTATACACCCAGATCTTTATACATTACCAGATTACTTACACACCATCACTCATCATAATAAAACTAATGCTATGCAAGTGCAGCTACGGGTAACAGCTAGTACACAATACTGTACTTTTCATTTATAACTATGATGTTTTTCCATCAAGAAGCAGCAGAAGAATCAGTTAACATGACACACATTAAGTTAAAATAAACATGAAAAACTATAAACTAAAAATCTGTGCTTCCAAATCCTTCGGCACATAAAAATGTTGTTGTTGTTGTTGTTGTGGTCTTCAGTAAAAAGGCTGGTTTGATGCAGCTCTCCATGTTACTCTATCCTGTGCCCCATAAAAATAAATATGAGAAAATGTTAACCAAGAATAGGTGTGTGACATGCAATCAGTTAAACATATAATTTAGATATAATATACAGTGCATTGTCAACAAACATTTTGGCAGCTAAAAAGTGTGTGGCACAAGTTTTATTATGCTGTAAAAGAAAACAACACTTTGCTACATACATCACAAACAACTTCTCACATTATGTGTGGCATTGTTGCATACAATGACTGACATCATATCACATGATACACATCACAACAGAAGATAATATGCACAGAGTATTCACAATCAAGCACATCATCAGGCACCTATAGACATTCGAAGACCAAGGAGCAAAACTGTAATAACATAGCCGAAGACACAAGAGAAAAACAGTAGAGAAAGAAATAAGAGACAACTCTGGATAATATCCAGAAATATGACAATTGTCAGCATATATGTAGCACTCACAATGACTTACACAGCAAAGACAATGATACTGTCTCTCACAACACATCTTGAAGTCAGGAAGACAATGCAATAATTTAAAAATAAGAAGTCAGTAAACATAGATGAGGTTCCTGTCTGCATTCTGAGGGATGCATAAATAGCATACAAGCCTGATTAACAGACATAATAAGTAAGTCCTTCATTTCAGGCAGTCCCAAAAACATGCACAAGTTGTGCCCTTACTATGGAATGATAATGCAGAAAGCATTGAAAACTACAGTCCAATTTCACTACTGTCTTCATCCCCCAAAAATAAATGAATCAATCATGAAAGAGAAACTAATGAGCTACATGAATAAATGCAACCTCTTTAACAAAGCACAGTTAGGTTTCCAAAGTAGGAGAAATACAATACCGGCCATTACAGAGTTCAAAAAAGTGGTACTTGAAGTTCTTCACAAGGATGACTGCGTTACATGCATATTCTTATACTTGTACAAGGCCTTTGATACTGCTGATCACAAAATACTATTTAGCAATGTAGAAGCACTAGGCATAAGAGGAACAGTGTATGAGAGGTTGAGGTCTGTCCTGTCAAACAAGGTGTAAAAGGTAGAGATAGTTCACACATCTGCTGAAGATACATTTTTAGTAAAACAATTGTCGGACTAGACAACATATTAATATAGGAGTTCCTCAGGGTAGTGTATTGGGTCCAATACTGTTCTTAATTCTTTGATTGCTGTGAACGAGTTAACTCGTCATTCTCCGCAGCTCCTCAGGTGCTGAGAACATGTATAAACGTGGCCCCTGGGTCTTCCTTACATGTTATTGACATGTTTATGTGTCCCATTCTGCTGACCCTCTCATTGCTGCGGATGAGTTATTTCCATGTCTCGAATAGTAGAAACATTTCAAGTATCTATCATACAACATACAAGCCTCTTTGTGTGCTATCATTTGCAAAAGACTTCATTTCAATATCTTGAACTGTTTATGAAGTATGATGATTATTACGACAACATAATTCCCAATCGCAGGAATGGACATAGGTATGTCGCACGCAACCATCCACTGGATATAAAAACCAGTAACTTGAGAATGAAATTAGATATCTTTATGCTCTCAAATATAAATAAAATATTGATCTCTTATCTACATTTCAGACACTGCAATGCATGAGCTAAAATCAACCATACGTAAAATTTATGCTACGTGTTTTTATCTCTGCAATCTCTTTAAAATTTCATGCAATGCTATACTTAATTTGATTCAGTACAGCAACTATGATGAATAACAAAATTAAATTCAATACTTTAATGAGTAAAGATATCAGACTGTAAGATGTGCAAAAATAGTGATATAAGGCAGAATACTGTCAAGTATTTCACTAATAGTTCTGCAAATAATCATGGAACAAAAGCCAGTTTCGACATACATTTGCCAAGTAGAAACAAAAAACTCAAAACAGCATTTTCTATTAGGGAATAAAACAGTATAATTAACAGCCAAAGGAAATGAAAAAGATTACCAAGGTACATCTGTTTAAAAGGGCAGTTAAAACATTCTTCAAATGTAATGCATATCACATAGTAGTCAGTAGTAATGAAAGGGAATAACTACAACACCATGTCACATTTCAATATGTGAGCATGGTTTACTGCTTTCACAATGAAATCATGTGTCAAGATGTAAAATGTATGACAGTAATGTCTTGTCATTCACCTGACATCAACATTCCTCTCATCAAGGGGGGATGCTGACTTAGTTTTCCAGGTGGACTGAGGAGGATAGTTGAATGTGTGCAGGCATGGAATTTGCTTTCTGAACAGACCAGAGTGGGTGCAAAGGACACAGCAGGATCCTCCCACTCTAGTAGTCTCCAGCTGGAGTCTTTAGTGTGTTTGGCAGTGAAACATGGAACTGTTCTTTATATCAGAAGATACCTGAAGCAAATTTTGAGTATATCAAGGAACATTGTACAACAGGGGACAACCAAGTGGGACAATGTAGCTGTTAAGGCACTGACCTCATATTCACAAGGATGCATTTGCTCTGTCTGGCCATTCTTATTTGGGTTTTCCATGGTATTCTGGTTCTTTAATCAAGGCCACGGCTGACCACCTGTCCTATTCTCATAGACCACTTTTCCCACCCTCACACTGTATGTCATGCATTCTGTGTGTTGTGTATTTATTTGTATTTTTTTACCTTGACAGTTCCGATATCATTGAGAAATGATCCTTGGATGAATAAAGAAGATAATAATCTATGCAAATAATGAAACTGTAAAATAGTTGTGTCTGTCCATTTTAACATGCTATCTCCAAGGGATTTCCTCAGATAACTTGAACATAGCTTGGGGCAATATATAGGCTTTACTCCATCAAAATTGGAAACAAAGATACCATCATTTCAAGATCTATTTGAAACCCTCATGTCTGTCTGTTCATCTAACTGAACATGCTAGTCTCCAGAACTACTAAACAAATTTTTATGGGATTTTCACAAGTAACCTGAGCATAGCTTGTGGCAACTTAGTCTTTATTTCATCAAAATCGTATCATAAAAAAAAAGATATTGCGGTTTAAAGTTTTATCTGTAATCATGATGTCTGTTTGTCTGTTTGAAGATGTTAATCTGCAAAACTACCAGATGAATTTTCATGGGATTTTCACAGGTGTCTTGTGCACAGGACGGGGCAACACACAGGCTTTATTTAATCAAAATCAGAACATGAAAAAAATCATCATTAAAAGTTTTATCTAAAATTGTCTGCTCCAGTTAGTACTTCGGATGTTTAATCGTCACAATGTGGTACACTAAGTACTAATAGATGGTGCTGTTAGTTCCATAATACACCAAAGAACCATTAGATGACACTGTTTGTTTTTCTAACTCAGTGACAGATGTATTTTTGGAAGTTTATGTCAGAGACAGAATTAAGTGCCACAATCTTATCTTTACGAACACAAACTAGCAATGAATGTACATGGTTAGGATATACAGATGTACTGATTTAGCTCATTATATTAAAAACTTAACAACAATTTTTCGCTTCTTTTGATAGGTTCTATTGTGTATAAGAATGGCCAGACAGAGCAAATGCATCCTAGTGAATATGAGATCACTGTCTTAACACCTGCATTGCACCACTTGGTTGGTCCCTGTTGTAGTGTATTGTTCACCTGTTTCCTACCTAAATATTCCCTCCCCTCGTTGATGATGGATGTATTTTCAGAAGTTTATGTCAGTGACTGTATTAAGTGGTGCAATATCATCTCTGTAAATCCAAACTAACACTGAATTTATTTGGCTGTATATATGGATTTACTGATTTCAGTTTGTGTATTAAAAATTAACAACACTGCTTTTGCCTTTGCTAGGAAAAATGAATATATAATGTTTGCTTTGTGGTTTGGGTGCCTACTCACATTTTGATTTTGTTTACAAATAAAAATGCCTAGAAAATGGTCAAGTCTTTCTGAATACACCAGAACAGCCAAAAGACTGAGGACAATGCTGTTCACAAGACACTGCCTTGAGCAACAAAGAAAAACCAGACTGCTTGAGTGGTTGAAAAGATAGGAACTGGACATCAGAAAAGTAAGGGAAGGAGGATAAGTGGCACAAAAGAAGCCACAAATTGCAAAATACGACACTGACAAAATTGTGAAAAGACCTGAGCATCAAATCACTATGCTACCTCTATATCTATGTCATTACAAATGCTACTGAAGGTCTGTAGCATAACAAGTCAACTCAAGACATGTTGGAACACATTGAATAGCACTTCAGGTGTCATCAGTGAGGCAGCCAAGAATAAGGCATTGTGGAAGACTGTGGAAAAATTAATCATACATGTCAGACACATAATTGATAGTTCAAACAGTGTTATTGGCTGTGAATCAGAACTAGACACTCTTAGTGGAGGGTGTCCCCCACCGCCCTGCCCCCACCCGCCTGCACCCCACAACCTCCCCCAACACACTACAGTAACTGTCATATACTCACGATTTTAAAGAGAAGTGTGCTATAAAAACAGAGACAAACTGTAATTCTTTTCTGATATTACAACTATTAACTTGCTGATGAAGTTTTCGTCACTTCTTGGTAGAACTATGTCATACTCCACAAACAATGAAAACTGTAACTATGACTGTTCTATGTATTACTAAAACAGTTTACAGTTTAGTTATTAAATATTACACTTGAATTTAAAATGTTTCAACATACTAAATACTGGGTAGCTCTCTGCAGTTTTTTAGTGGTTATCAGAATTAGTAACTGTAAATTTATTAACTCATGTAGATTATATACACACTTTATATCATATTTTATTTTTTGGCACTTGGATATACAAGTGAAAGTTCTTGAAGTGCCATATGCTACACCCAACAACATCGCCACTTTGTGATGTAGAGTGCTGGTACTAGTAACCCATCTCAAAGACTATGCTGAGGATAGAGCAAAGGAAGTCACAGAATGGTTCAGTTGTGATTTGACTTATACGTAAGAAGAAAGTAGTTCTAAGATTACTGAGATGTACAAAATATTCAGGGAGCATTTCAAGACTATTGTGAGTAAACTGAGTTGAAATTGCTGACACAAACATAGTTACTGGGATTCCTATCAGAACAGGGAAGAATGTAAGATTAGCTACTGCAGACTAAAAGAAAAGAAACTGAGGTAATAATTAATCCCCAAAGCAGGATTCATACAGTTACAATCACATTCCAAGTATGATAGTGTAAATGTGTGTGTGTGTGTGTGTGTGTGTGTGTGTGTGTACCATACATTAGAGCTACACTCATTTACTTTAGTAATACATTTATTCAGCTAGCTATTTCCCATATAGACATAGTCATGAGATCTGTACACAGGAATGGAGAAACTGAAAATGTTGACAACTATACACCTACATCGATATACAATGAAACAGTTGGCTATTGCTCTGAGTATAACTTATTGAAAGGGCCATAGCTTAGTTTTAGCGATGACTTTTCATCTAACAAGGAAAGTCACCCATTTTACACCATATAGTGGGAAGTACAAATAAAAAAACTGTAGGCATTGTATATTTTTTGTAATGCAGCAAAGGCTTTTGATTGTTTAAAACACAGTACATTGCTCAACAAATTTTAATTTTATGGACTTAGGAATGAGGCATTTGGTTAGTTCAGTCTTATATGAGGAATAGGAAGCAAAACTTTGTTATACAATCCTGTGATTTAGCATCTCAATGAGGTTTATAATAGTGAGTGTTTCTGATTCAAGCATAATTATCACTGGTTCAGGCAGAAAGGAGGCAACCCTTGATTCACAGATAATAGTCTGATTCTTAACTGCATCAAGACATGGTTCTCTTTCTGGGACTTTGAGTGGACAATAAGCTCTCAAGGATGCCACATATTCACTACCGTCTGTATGGGCTGAATGCAACTATCTTTATTATCAAAATATTGGTCATCAGCAGTGAGGACTACATTCAGGGGCAACTCAGTTCCAGTGGTAAGAATATTTTCAGCCTGAAAGCCAGCCATTCATAACATATGTGGTGTTAATTTATGAAGCTTATGAGGCTTTAATTAATAAGTTAGGGAGTCTTACACTGACATCACAATATACCAACTCAGTTAAGAGATCTGTGGCTAGCACAGATCAAGGCAGTCAGGTAGAGGCAGTATTTCTTGAATTATGAAAGGCATTTGACTCAGTAACGTACCAACACTTATTATCAAAAAGTACGATTGTATGGGGTACCATGTGAAATTTCTAATTATGACGCACCATTGTATCTCGGGTGGGAAGTCCTCGTCAGATGTAGAAGTAACTTCGGGTGTACCCCATGGAAGTTTAGTACCCACTGGTGATTCTGAGTCCCCACCTAGCCCAAGTATTGACATAGAGAATACATCAGAGATACTCAGGCTTCAGGTGACACCTGCGGCTTGCATCCAAGTGACGCACAGCTGCCATGGCAAGCACATAAGGTGGCACTGCCCTCTGATGCATGTTGCCACTAAATACCTAGGCCCATCTATTGCTAAGCAGTCTCTTGCTGGTCACTGAAGCCTTTAGTTACGTGCCATTGAATAGAAGAGTTTTGACCTTGCCTAATTTATGTTTCTGATTTGGACTGCTCTCTGGATTGTTGTATACACTTAGGACATCTTTGCTACATTCTGGTCTTGTTTTGATTAATCACTCTCTTCGTGATCTCTACTGTCACTTACCTCTGGAACCAATTGTTTTGTTCTGCTGATCTCTATGCTACCACCAGTGCAAGTTATCATAAACTGTGTTCTACTTAAGCTGAGTGGGATAGAGTGGCTTCAAGAACTTTCTCATGATGCACCTACTGCAGTGAGGCATGGATCCTAGGTTTCAAAAGTTGTCACAGCAGCAGTTGGACAACAAGGCACACAAAGAGTTGAGAGGTGTATGTCCATCATTCTTTTCTTCACTGCGAGGCAAGTAAAATTACTGATCCTGAACATGAGGGTGCATTGTTACTCTCTTCTAACAGTAAACTGTGGCATCCAATCCCAGCCTGAGTGTGTGTTAAGTATTGGCAAAGCCCATGAAGTAACTGCCTTCTGTATTTCACAATTCCTCTGGTGTCAGCATTGTTGATAGAATTAGTCACCACTGTGCTCCACAATCAACTAATGACTCCCAGTCAACATCATCATCTGATTTACTAAGCACCTTTTCATCCGGCAACACGGGACTCTGTAGATAGTGCTGAAGTTAGCAATCCCCCATACTCATCATCAGCAAACACACAAAAAAGGAGGTGTTTTGTTTGATGTTGATGTGTCCCAAAGTGAGGGGAGACTTATGTAATGTTTTCTTCGCCGTTCTTGTCAAAATTCATGCCATCAAATTGTATAAAGATTGCAGCCCACAGCATCAACAGCACCACTGCCCTTTCCATGACATCGTCTGTTTTGCATGCCACAAACCAGGGCATCTCACAAGTGGCTGCCTCAGCCAGCATCATCAACACTGGTCGTCTACATGCTATACACTATCATGCCATACATAATATTCTGCTAACAAAGATAGCTGCATTCAGCTTATACAGATGGTTGTGAATATGTGTCATCCTTGAGAAACAGGATATTAGCTGTGAATCAAGAGTTGCCTGCTTTCTGCCAGAAGCAGTGACAATTATGCTTGGATCAGAAACACTAACTGATATCTCATTGAGATACTAAAACATTACCTGTTCTGTGAGGACGTGTAGCAAAGTTTTGCTTCCTATTCCTCATATAAGACTGAAACCAATCGAATACCTCATTCATAAATCCATAAACTTCAAATCTGTTTAGCAATGTACTGTGATTTAAACAATCAAAAACCTCTGCTGCATTACAAAAGATATCCAATGCCTACAGTTTTTTAATTGGTAATTTCACCTATATTGTGTAAAATGGGTGAATTTCCACATCAGTTGAAAATTCATCCCTAAAACTAAGCTAGGACCCTTGCAATAAGTTATACTCAGAGAAATAGCAAACTACTTTATTGTATATCAACATTATCAATTTTTCCATTCCTGGGTAGAGATCACATGAGTATATTTTTAAGTCTATCTGGGAAATAGCTAGCTGAATAGATGTATTACTAAAGTAAATGAGCATAGTTCTAATGTATGGTACACGCATTTATATTATCATACTTGGTAGGTGATCATAACCGTATGAACCCCTACATTTCAGAGATTAATTATTACCTCAACTTCTTTTCTTCTAGTCTGCAGTAACTCCATCTTACATTCTTCCCTGTTCTGTTAGGAATCCATGTAATTATGTTTGTGCCAGTAATTTCAACTTAGTTTACTCACAATGGACATGAAATGATCACTGAATATTTTGTACATCTCAGTAATGTTAGAACTATCTTTTTCCTCTATATCAGTCAAATGGCAACTGAACCATTCTGTGACTTCCCTTGCTCTATCATGCACTTTGAGATGGGTTATTGGTACCAGTACTCTACATCACAAAGTGGCGATGTTGTTGGGTGTACCATATGGCACTTCAAGAACTTTCACTTGTGTACCCAAGTGCCAAAAAATAAAATTTGTTATAAAATATGTATTGCATCTATATGAGTTAATAAATTTACAATTACGAATTCTAACAACCACACTAAAAAACTGCAAAGAGCTATTCAGTATTTAGTATGATGAAATATTTTAGACTTAAGTATTATGTTTAATAATAAAACAGTAACAGGTTTTTCCAATACATAGAACAGTCCTAGTTACAGTTTTCATTCTTTGCTGAGTATGACACTGTTCTACCAAGAAGTGAGAGAAAACTTCATCAGCAAGTTAATAGTTGCAGTATCAGAAAAGAATTACAATTTCCCTCTGTTTTGAAAGCACACACTTCTTTAAAATCATAAGTTTTATCACGGTTACTGTACTGTGTTGGGGGAGGTGGGGAATTTGGGGGGGGGGGAGATGCAGGCAGTGAGGGCGGGCAAGGGGGGGGGGGGGATGGGCGGTGGGGGACACCCTGGGCTAAGAGTGTCTAGTTATGATTCATAGGCTATAAGACTGTTTTAACTATCAATTGTGTGTCTGATATGTATGATTACTTTTTCCAAAACACAGTCCTTCACAATGCCTTATTGTTGGCTGCTTCCCTGATGATACCTGAAGTGCAATTCATTGTGTTCCAACATGTCTTGTGTTGACTTTTTTGCCCATATACCCCCACAGTTGCAGTCTCTCTGCACAAAGTGAAAACATAATATGCCAGTCAATCTTATTGTTGGGTCAGATTGTTGTCCGCTCCAAGTACAAAAATGTAGCTGACCAATTAATCTTCCTCGAACTCAACTACTGGATGACAATGAACGTTTTTGGTTTAGAAGCTTTTGCACTCTTTGGTCATAAAATTCAAGGCCAGTTTCCACTGTGATCCCATACACAGAACTTGATACATTCTTGTGTGCAATTTAAGCATCTGTTTGAATGTACGGTAGGTAGTGTAACAGGGTTCCAGGATCATTTATCCTTAAAGCAATCTGCAGTGCCTAAGTTTCGTAGAGCTCATCCGGCGCATTTTGCAGTGTGCAAGTTTGTTAAATCCAAAATAGATAGGTTGTAAAGTGTGAATGTCATATCCCCAGCATCGCCTAAGCAGTCGGCTGTGCCCACAGTTGTAAGTAGCAAACCTAATGGATCACTTCACATCTGTGGTGATTTTAAGTCTACCATTAATGCTCACGCAAAAATCAATTCGTATCCACTTCCTCAGCTAGAGGAATTGTTGGCAAAACTGGCTGGGAGCCATTATTTTTCAACGATAAATCTCACTGACACCTGCTTTCTGTTTTCCGTTGATGATCAGACAAAACAGTTTTGAGTGATTAATATGCCATTCGGTGTGTATCATTATAAAAGTTTGCCATTTGAGGTTGCAAATGCTACAGTTATATTTCAGAGAATCTTGAGCAACTCATCCAAGATAATCTGAACTGTGTAAATCACTTACACGACTTGTTATTTATCGGGCTACCTTCGCTATCTACAGACATTGCTTGAGCACCTCTAAGCCCGTGGTCTGCATTGCCACCTTCACAAATGTCGTTTCTCTGAGGCTAGTGTCAAGTACTTGTGATACATTAAGTAAAGATGGGCTCACACCAACACAGGATCATGTGGATGCAATCAATAGCTTACTGGCTCCTAAGACCCTCAAAGAACTACAATTGTTCCTTGGCAAAGTAAACGGTTATGCCAATTTTATTCCCAATGTGACTCACATTTCCCATCTGCACAATCAACTGCACAAAAACGGTATTAAATATGTGTAGTCAGAGATGTGCCAGAAGACATACCTTAGGTGCCCCCCCCCCCCCCCCGCACACCATTTAGAAACATGCCATCCTACCATATGTTTAACGCTTTCCACTGATGCGTCAGGTTGCAGCATTACTCCGCTTGCATCTAAAACATTAAATGTGGCACGGACAGATTATTCACAAATTGAGAAGGAAGCACTGGCTATCATACACGGTGTCCAGAAGCTTCATGTGCGTCTCTACGGTGATAAGTTTCACCTGATCACCAATCACAAGCCCAATGTTCCCCTGTTCATGCCCCAACCAAAATTTTCACGATAAATCAGTTCAGCAGCTACAACAGTGAGCATCGTTCCTAATTAACTATGCCTATGAGATCCATTGTAAGCCCACCATGCAGCACTCCAATGCTTGTGGGGTCCAGATGCTGAATTTGATGGGCTTGAGGCATTGAGTTTCACCTTAGAAGCAAATCAGTGACACATCCTTGATGAATTTCCAATTGCACACGCAAAGTAGCAGCAGAAGGCACCCATGATCTACTCCTCCACAAGGTGTTGTCTGTTGTACAACACGGTTAGCTGAAGCACTTGCATAACAACACCGATCCCAGAATGGCACAGCCATATTACCTTATGAGACAGCCTTGACATCACTGGGGGGTCATTTTGTTATGCTGAATGTTGGGTGGTAGTTCATCGCATGTTCTGTCCACACATACCAAAGCTTCTCCATGCTGCTCATTGGAAAATGTGCAGAATGATGGCAATTTTGCAGTGCCAAGGGTACTGGCCTGGGGTTGAAGCCTCCATCGAATGCACTGTCCAGTACTGTCACGCCAGCACCCATAACCAGTTATACCCAACACTGAATTATAACCCTTGGCCATGCCCCGTCCACACCTGTCAAAGAGTGCATGTCAATTTCACCAGTCCATTCCAGAGTGCAATGGTGTTTCTAGTCGTCAATGACATCTCTAACTTTCCCAATAGCTACAACTACTAAGGCAGCTTGTATGTGTGCCCTGTTCATCATATTTGCAATAGGCGGGAGCGAGGGGGGGCAGGGACACCTCCCAACCTAGTTTCCAACAACAGCCCTCAGTTCACAGCTTCTGAGTTTCAGGTTTTTTGTCAGCACACAGGCATTGAACAACTGACCACTGCCCCTTTCTATCCTGCATCAAATTCGGAAGCTAAGCAGATGGTCAGGACATTAAAGACGCAGATGTGCAAAGTACTGAAGACAGCCCACTCCTGGAAAACATTAACCAGTTTCCTTGCCACCTACCGGTCCACCCCATGAATGGATATAATCCGGTAAAAATTTTTCCACTAAATACCGCACAGCCAATCTCTCGATTGTCACTGAAGCCTTTAGTTACATGCCACTGAATAATAGAGTTTTGACCTTGCCTGATACACCTTTGTGATTTGGATTGCTTTCTGGAGTGTTGTATATGATTAAGATGAGTTTACTACTCTCTGTACTTGTCTGGTTATTCGTTCACTTTGTGAGCTCCATGTTTCATTCCACTGGTCTCTACATTACTACCAGTGCATGTTATCACAAACTGTTCTACCTATGCAGAGTAGGATAGAAAATGGGATACTGAACATATACAGACAAGGGCAGCACGAATGGTCTAGGTTTGTCCGACCCACTGAAAAGTGTCACAGAAATGTTGAAATTACTGAACTGGCAGACATCTTGAAGACAGACATAAACTACCACAAGAAAACCTACTTATGAAATTTCAGGAACCACCTTTGAATGTTGACTTTAGGAATAGGATAAGATTAGCCCAATTACAGCACACAAAGACGCACTTAAACACTCATTCTTACACATTTTCTGTGTGAATGGAATGGGAAAATGCCCTAGTAACTGGTACAATGGGAAGTACCCTTCGTCATGCAGTTCACAGAGTATAGATGCAGATGTAACAGCAACATGAACCTGTTTAAGAGGAACAGCAGCATTTATTCAGTGAACAACAGACCATGAAATTATATATAGCTTATGAGAACAATGTTAGCTGCCATTCAAGTAACTATACATCACTCTGTTACATACATTTTCAATAGACCACCACCACAGTTGAAGCTTGTTAGCAAGAAATCAATACTCTTGAAACACAACATGAGAGCTTTTCTACTGCAAATTGGAATTTTCTGTAAAAATATTTTGTGTTCACAGAATTGTTTTACAGCAACTGAAATGAATGAAATAGTATGCAATACTGTCCATTTACGAATATTTTATATTTACTGGACAGTGTTATTATGATTGTGAGTCACTAAAATGCACTGGCAGATGTTCATGTAAAGAAGATAAGGCTTGTTTAGCTAATGCAGCCATCCTGATTTGTTGATTACCTTGTTCATGTAAAGAAGATAAGGCTTGTTTAGCTGATGCAGCCATCCTGATTTGTTTATTACCCCAATTTCCAAATAATTACAAGCAAATATGACACTATACATCTTTGGCGCACAAGTGTAAAAGATGGCACAAAACCAGTTAATTGAAAAATCCATATATTTTGAACATTTATTTACTTATATTTACATATATAAGCTGATTTCAGGTATTTACTTTTCTGTCTCAGAAAAATTATGTGTGTATGGTAAATCTGCCTCAAGAACTTAGGTCCTAAAACTTAATGCAGAATTTAAACCTGTTTTTAATATTGAGTCTATAAAAACTCATGCCTGTGTCATGATGTACTGTGTATTTTCATAAGTTGTGTGCCCCGTGAAATTAATATTTTGTGCTACAACACCAACTGTAATCATCACTGATGCTTTGAATAATTTTAGACTTAGCATCCTTGTTCAAAGAATCATTCACATGAATATAGACACACTTTTGAGAATTTTCAGAAGTTACAAGTGTTGTGCACAACATACTTCATTGTGAATCAGTGTTCATGATTTAGTTGCTGAAGCACATATTATAACTAATATATCATGTTACATTTAGCTTTCCCTTCCAAGATGAGTGTATATTGCTTGTATTTATCGTAAATTAACACTACTTCCAAGTTTGTTAGCAACTAAAACCTGAAATAAAATTTTTCAAGAATTAGTAATTCTAAATTTATTAACTCATACAGATACAATACACATTTTGTGACATATTGTATTTTTTGGCAATTCAACACACAAGTGAAAGTTCTTGAAGTGCCATATGCTACACCCAGCAACACTGCCACTTTGTGATGTAGGTTTTATGATTATATGATAGCAGAACAAACACTGGTAACCGTTACTTCTGTAAAATATCTGGTAGTATGCGTGCGGAACGATTTGAAGTGGAATGATCATATAAAATTAATTGTTGGTAAGGCGGGTACCAGGTTGAGATTCTTTGGGAGAGTCCTTAGAAAATGTAGTCCATCAACAAAGGAGGTGGCTTACAAAACACTCGTTCGACCTATACTTGAGTATTGCTCATCAGTGTGGGATCCGTACCAGATCGGGTTGACAGAGGAGATAGAGAAGATCCAAAGAAGAGCAGCACGTTTCGTCACAGGGTTATTTGGTAAGCGTGATAGCGTTACGGTGATCTTTAGCAAAGTCAAGTGGCAGACTCTGCAAGAGAGGCGCTCTGCATCACAGTGTAGCTTGCTGTCCAGGTTTCAAGAGAATGCGTTTCTGGATGAAGTATCGAATATATTGCCTCCTCCTACTTATACCTCCCGAGGAGATCACGAATGTAAAATTAGAGAGATTCGAGAGTGCACGAAGGCTTTCCGGCAGTTGTTCTTCCCGCAAACCATATGCGACTGGAACAGAAAAGGGAGGTAATGACAGTGGCACGTAAAGTGCCCTCCGCCACACACCGTTGGGTGGCTTGCGGAGTATAAATGTAGATGTAGATGTAGTGGTAGTACCAATAACCCATCTCGAAGACTATGGTGAGGATAGAACAAGGAAAGTCACAGGAATATGGAAGGAAAAATATAGTTCTAAAATTTCTAAGACTTACAAAATATTCAGTGATCATTTCATGTCCATTCTGAGTAAACTAAGATGAAATTAAAGACTTACAAAATATTCAGTGATCATTTCATGTCCATTTTGGGTAAACTAAGATGAAATTACTGGCACAAACAAAATTTCACAGATTCTTAACAGAACAGGAAAGAATGTATGTGTGTACTAATTTCATCAGGTCTTAAAGAGAATTATTATTACTTTTAGCTTCACAGATTCATAAATTAAAAGAAAATCAGCAGGTTTACTTTAAAGTATTTGAGTACTGCTCTGAAAAACATTGCACCAGCCATAGTGCAGCCCCACTGTGAATGCTGTTCTAGTACAACAGGTGAGTTAGTTGACATTCATAAGTGACTAGAAATCATCCTGACTTCTGTCAAATGATTGGAAGCTGCTGCAAACGGATTTGTTGGGACGGCTACAAGAGTCATGTACCGGAGACACCAAAGGTACCTCAAGTACTATCCTTTCCTGTGCGTCCTGTCTCCTCTACAGGAAGTACAACATCTATCACTACTTGTCCACTTGCGTATGAGTGGTGTATCAGTGATAGGGCCACGTGATTATACCCATCCTTCTAACCAACAAAGTTCAAGGTGCTGTCTTCAAATGAAACCAAAATTTTGCCAGTGAGACTCACTTCATCTGTTGAGAAACCTGCTGTATCTCGTGTAAAGAGGATGCAAACACGGAAGGACAGCATTTCAAACACACAAATAATAATGATACCTCCTATGGAAGTGGCGGGCAAGGGATGAGAAGGGATACCAGGTGCACTCAGTGTGTATGCCTGAGGATCTCATACAACATGTTGAGGAGGCTATTGCACCAGTCACTGAGGGAGCAGGGTGCAATCAACTGCAGATTGTGGTGCACACTGGATCAAATGGAGCCTGTCATCTGGGCTACAAAGTCATACTAGTATCATTCCAATGGCTCACAGAGTTCCAACAAAGCTATTAACTTGCACCATTGTTCTCAAATGGAAGGCTCATATCAGAGACAAGCCACGCTGTGACTTCCTGGACTTATAGTTGAAAAGTGTAGAATCCCCTGAGCTGGGTTTAGTGTGCACTACACATCAGATACTGCTCCTGAGGCAGATGACAATGTGTGGTGTGTACACAACAGTTTTTTAGATTAGGTAACTAACCATAGAGTCCAGATAATGAGAGCTGTACGAGACGCAGAAGTGTCAGTACAGGATTCAAAGAAATGCCCCCTACAGGAGAGAATATTAAAATCCTTGTTATTAACTGCCACAGCATTCGCAACAAAGTGCCAGAATTTGGAGTGCTCCTAAAAAGCAGTAGAGTTTACATAATACTAGATACAGAAAGCTGGTTCAAACCTAAAATTGGCAGTTGTGATAATTCTGAGGAAAATTTAAATGTATACGCAAAGGATAGGCTAATGGTAAGTGGAGGTGGTGTATTTGCTGCAGTAGACACGAAACTCAAATTCACCAAAATAGAAAATGGAACTATGACAATGTCTGGGCAAGACACAGTATCAAGGGTGGGCACAAACTTACAACTGAATCCTTCCATCGATCACTAGACTCACTTTCAGATGTAACCAAAAACCTCAGAGGAAGCCCAAGTTGATTAGTACATGCATTCCTCAATCGTACTGTCATCACTGGAGGAGACTTTAATCATGCAACAATCAAAATAATTACAGTTTTAAAAGAATAGGGTGTGGCAAGATGTCCTGCAAAACATAACTAAACATATTATCTGAGGACTATCCAGTACAGATCATTCAGCAGCCCACTCATGATGAAAGTATACTGGATCTAACAGCAACTGGTATCAGTGAATGACCATGAGTTACTTGTAGTAGCAATGGTTACCAAAGTACAAAGGACAAGTAAAACAAGTCGGACTGAGGAAACTATATAAAAAGACAGTGATGTTGTGTCACAATAAGGAACTTCAAACACTTAGCTCTGGAAAAGGAGCACGTCGAAGAACTAACAGCTCAAGTTCAGAAGGACAGCTGACCATGAACTTAACAGATATGTAACCAGTGGAACAGTTCATCATGGAAGGGGCCCTGATCGTATACAATCGTTGTACAGAGACTGGTAAAGAAAGATGGAGTACTGCATGATAGGTGTAAAACAAAAACTATGACTACAGACGGGGAGCTGCTGAATGAAAAGTGTTTGGCTCTCAAGAGGGATATGCATGAAGCCTTCAATGATTATCACAGAAAAATATTATCAGAGATCTCTCACAAAATCTAAAGAAGTTCTGGTCATATGTAAAGACTATTAGTGGTCTGAAATCAAGGCAACTAAGTGCACACCAAATGATACATATATACTGAACTCAGTAAATAAATGCAAATCTGCATGGGAAATTATTAAAACAGAAATTAACTGCGATGATAAGGTATACCAGACACCAATTCCATTTGGTATTCTATATGCACATTTTGTCAGTCCTCAATCGGATAACAGCATAATGGAGAATGTGAGTAAGGCAGAGGCACTGCTGCCAGAAATGAACAGTAAGCAGACAGACAGCTTTCACTGGACTTGTGTAACTGAGAAGATGGTCAACGAATCAACAGCTAAGCTCAGTAACTCTAGAGCAGAGGATTACTATGGTCTCTCAAATTATGTTATTAAATATATCAGAAATCAAACTGTAATGCCACTGACTAAAATAATCAACAAAATTTTAAATGAAGGTAATTATCCAGAATGTTTAAAAATATCTGTAGTTAAAACAGTACATAAGAAAGCACATATAGCATCACCAGATAACTATCAACCAATATCACTTATACCCATAATATCAAAAGTAATAGAATACTGCATTCATAAACAGATGTGTCAATATTTTGAGCATAATGATATACTCACCTCCTCACAGTATGGTTTCAGATCTAGCCTTCCTACAGTCAAAGCAGTTGAGACTATGGTAGCAAAAATATACAATTGTTTTGAAAATAAAGATATTATCTGTGCAACACTGTTGGACCACAGGAAAGCTTTTGATATGGTCTCCCATAATATTCTCATAAAAAACCTCTAACACTACGGAGTGAGAGAGAATGCTCTATGCCTAATGCATTCATCTTGGACAATAGAAAACAGTTAGTTAAGGTAAATATTCAAATGTCAGAATGTCTCCCAGTTGTAAGGGGTGTACCTCAAGGATCTGTTCTTGGACCTTTCCTTTTCATTATTTATACAAATGATTTACCTGCAGTTGTATCATGTGATACAGTGCTACATGCTGACGACACAACACTCATCACATGTGATACCAATCTTGAAAATGTGCAACTCATCATGGCAGTGGCAATAGAGAGGTGCATACTTGGTTTGAGGCAAATGTACTGCAGAAGAATGATAGTAAAACTGAAGCTATTGTATTCAATCTGAATGCTCCCAGTCATGATAACAAAACAGTAAAAATATTAGGATTTCATATAGATCAAAAGCTCAGCTGGAATATCCACACAGGGAAGAAATGTGGCAAACTGGCATGTGCCATATATTTGCTGTACAAGCTGAGGAGCAGTGTCCGTAAAGAACTTCTATAGTATACATATTTTGCATTCTTCCATTCGCACCCGAGTTATGGAATGCTATTATGGGGCAATTCCGTAGGCTCAAAATTAGTGTTTAAATGGCAAAAGAAAGCCATAAGGTGCATAGCAGAACTTAGCCCATATGAATCATGTTGAGAATATTTTAAGAAACTACACGTAATTACACTGCCTGGCCTGTATATTTACAACTGCCTTGTCTTTGTTAAAGAAAATCTGAGTAAGTTTGGCATAACATAAGAAGTAGGCATACTATTAATATGCCATATGCTAGGCTTGCAAAGACACAAAACAGCTACAAATATCTTGGTCCTGTCTACTTCAACAAATTACCTAAAAATGCTTACACAGTGCCAGTACATAAATTCAAAACTAGTCTTTCAAGGTGGATCAAAAGTAAAGCAATTTACTCTGCTCAAGAGTTCCTTGAGTATGTGACAAATGACCCACTTTCCTTATGAGAATGAACTATAAATTAACTGCAAACTATACATATGCCACACTGTGCAACTATTTTATTACTGTTTCATGTACTTATTGTTAAGATTATTTATTTGTAATTCACTGAACTATGTACTTCATTTATCTTGTAATTGATCTATTAGGACCTTTCTCGTTGTTATTGACATTTACACAAATATGTATTGTATCCATCCTGTATTATTATATTGTAGTTAATAACATCTGTCATGTAAACATTTATATTATTATTATTATTATGAAAACACTGACAACACCAATTCCACGTAAATGTGCTTAACGGTGGAATAAAACATCTGTATTTGTATTTGTACCGAGGTTAGTGTTCATACACTCATGGAAAAGATGGGGACTGAAACTGAGGGTATAAAAGTAAAAACAGAATTCTGTTTTGAAATGTTCCTCTATAAATGAAAATTCAAGGGTGCTGCCCCAATGAAAGTCTCGTGATACTGCAAATATGAGTGATATAGACATAAATGAGAAACAGCTAAAATTGAACAATGCATCACACCCCAATGCTTTCCCTATCAGGTTCTGTACAGAACTTGCAGCTGACACGGTAACTGGCGAACTGAAATGTTGAAACCTGTCCTGAAATATTTTATACTGGAAGAATACACCACAAAATATGATGTCAAAATTTTAGCTGCTAAGACACAGTGCCAGAATTTTTAAAATAGTATTCAAATTTGCCAAATTCGTAGCTCCCCAGGCAACTGGAAACATGCACACCCCCGCCGTAGTTGTAGCAGAAAGTGCATGCACAACACGGCAGGCATACATCCACTCCTGGAAATTGAAATAAGAACACCGTGAATTCATTGTCCCAGGAAGGGGAAACTTTATTGACACATTCCTGGGGTCAGATACATCACATGATCACACTGACAGAACCACAGGCACATAGACACAGGCAACAGAGCATGCACAATGTCGGCGCTAGTACAGTGTATATCCACCTTTCGCAGCAATGCAGGCTGCTATTCTCCCATGGAGACGATCGTAGAGATGCTGGATGTAGTCCTGTGGAACGGCTTGCCATGCCATTTCCACCTGGCGCCTCAGTTGGACCAGCGTTCGTGCTGGACGTGCTGACCGCGTGAGACGACGCTTCATCCAGTCCCAAACATGCTCAATGGGGGACAGATCCGGAGATCTTGCTGGCCAGGGTAGTTGACTTACACCTTCTAGAGCACATTGGGTGGCACGGGATACATGCGGACGCGCATTGTCCTGTTGGAACAGCAAGTTCCCTTGCCGGTCTAGGAATGGTAGAACGATGGGTTCGATGACGGTTTGGATGTACCGTGCACTATTCAGTGTCCCCTCGACGATCACCAGTGGTGTACGGCCAGTGTAGGAGATCGCTCCCCACACCATGATGCCGGTTGTTGGCCCTGTGTGCCTCGGTCGTATGCAGTCCTGATTGTGGCGCTCACCTGCACGGCGCCAAACACGCATACGACCATCATTGGCACCAAGGCAGAAGCGACTCTCATCGCTGAAGACGACACGTCTCCATTCGTCCCTCCATTCACGCCTGTCGCGACACCACTGGAGGCGGGCTGCACGATGTTGGGGCGTGAGCGGAAGACGGCCTAACGGTGTGCGGGACCGTAGCCCAGCTTCATGGAGACGGTTGCGAATGGTCCTCGCCGATACCCCAGGAGCAACAGTGTCCCTAATTTGCTGGGAAGTGGCGGTGCGGTCCCCTACGGCACTGCGTAGGATCCTACGGTCTTGGCGTGCATCCGTGCGTCGCTGCGGTCCGGTCCCAGGTCGACGGGCACGTGCACCTTCCGCCGACCACTGGCGACAACATCGATGTACTGTGGAGACCTCACGCCCCACGTGTTGAGCAATTCGGCGGTACGTCCACCCGGCCTCCCGCATGCCCACTGTACGCCCTCGCTCAAAGTCCGTCAACTGCACATACGGTTCACGTCCACGCTGTCGCGGCATGTTACCAGTGTTAAAGACTGCGATGGAGCTCCGTATGCCACGGCAAACTGGCTGACACTGACGGCGGCGGTGCACAAATGCTGCGCAGCTAGCGCCATTCGACGGCTAACACCGCGGTTCCTGGTGTGTCCGCTGTGCCGTGCGTGTGATCATTGCTTGTACAGCCCTCTCGCAGTGTCCGGAGCAAGTATGGTGGGTCTGACACACCGGTGTCAATGTGTTCGTTTTTCCATTTCCAGGAGTGTACTTCGATGATTGGACATCAGTAAACAAATAACACAGCATAACACGATTGTAATTTGTATATCGAATTTAAGTTTCTGTTGACAGTTTCTCTGACACAAATGTTCAGATGCATAATAATTACCAGTTGCCTTTGTGGTATCCTTAAGTATTAACAATCACGATAAAAACTGGATTATTTTTGTGTGATTTCTTGATATAGCATCTGTCTTTGTGTAGTTTCCAGAGTCTCACAGTAATGTGAAATCTAATTAATGTTTTCAACAATGTAAAGAAGAAATATGAAGAATGTGGTACCTGTATGCAATCGAAATCACCTTCGTCTCCGGAAGATCTATATGTGTTACTCATTCCAATAGTGTTGACATTTTGTTAGAAATTATGTAAACATCAGAAACAGGAAATAACTCTGAAGATTTCATGAATTGTGATTCGAATGATGATTGAGCTAATTAAATTCCAAAACAAAAATGGAGTACCTTCCAACCCCAAAGAAAACATGTACAGTAATAGCTTTCAGCGAGGAAGAAAACACTGAGAATATTTTGGTTAAATGATGGAGGGAAAAATACTTAAACAGTGAGTAAAACTGATTTTGTTTTGTAAAATCTGAACATGAACTGTATAAATGGAAGAAATATTTACATGAAGTGTGAAATATGCGTCAAAATGAAACTTGTAAAAGTATGAAAGGAAAACTATTCGAAAGAGTTAGAACTGCTCATGAGAGTCAATGCATCATTACTGAGGGACATCTGGGAGACTGGGCACTCTGAATTGCAAGTGAGATGAACATTACTAATTTCCAGTCTTCTTCAACCAGGTTAAACAGATTCAGGAAATTATACAGGAAAGGTAGCCACAAAATTAAGAAGATTACCTCAAGTAAACATGTAGAGGATATGTCACTAATAGTTAATACTACAGAGAAATTCATAGCTGACGAGAAGACAAACTTCCTTTTACCCCTAAAAGCTGCGTATGAAACCAGTCAGTCAGATTACACGCAAACCTCACTTTATCATTTCGAGTGGAAAACAGAGTCGCTTCTGCAGCCGATGAGAGCTACCACTCATGCATATACAACAATGCTAGCAATAAGTATTAGTGGGTTGGTAGGTTGGTTGCTGTGTTCCATCAGTCAATCGCACAGTACAGTAGCCGTTATGATGTGGAACGTTTCAAGAAATGCACATATGAAACAATATATATGTGGTGTCACCGCCAGACACCATACTTGCTAGGTGGTAGCTTTAAATCAGCCGCGGTCCATTAGTACATGTCGGACCCGCGTGTCACCACTGTCAGTGATCGCAGACCGAGCGCCACCACACGGCAGGTCTCGAGAGACTTACTAGCACTCGCCCCAGTTGTACGGACGACTTAGCTAGCGATGCAACACTGACGAAGCCCCGTTTATTTGCAGAGAAGATAGTTAGAATAGCATTCAGCTAAGTCAATGGCTACGACCTAGCAAGGCGCCATAGCAATTGATAGTTATCGTATGAAGCATGTCTCATCAAGAACGATGTATACAAATGATGGATTAAAGTTAAGTATTCCAGAAGCTACGTACTTTTCTTTACAGCATTCATTACGTATCCTGGTTCAGACCTCACGCCATCCTGCGTGAGCTTATAGTGTGCATTTCGGCCTCCTCTAGCAATATAACAAGTGGCGACGAGGCTTAAAAGAGGATTTCGCGTTCGTATTGCTCTAATTTACTTGTCATGGCTTCGCCACAATCTCCAGATGTACTGTCCGAATTTTATCGCTTGCAGAATCAGCAGACGCAGGCGTTATTGGATGCCCTTGGACAGCTCGTCCAGGGTCAACGTGCAATGCAAAACGATGCGGCGGCCGCCGCTTCACCGCTACCGCAGCCACTACATGCTGTTGCACCCCAGTTTCGTCCGTTTGATGCGGTGATGGAAACCTGGACGGAGTGGTCACGCCAATTTGGATTTCATCTCGCCGCCTACAGAATTCAAGGTAACGAGCAGCAGCCTCACTTATTGTCGTGTGTAGGGGTGCAAACGTACCGTGTGATAGTGAAATTGTTTCCCCGCCGCGACGTAGCAACTCTGTCCTACGAAGAAATTTTGTCTGCTTTAGATGCCTATTTCAAGGAATCAGTTAATGTAGTTGCAAAAAGGTATACGTTCTTTCGTACAAAACGTACGGCCGGTCAAACTAATCGGGAGTGGGTTGCAACTTTCCAAGGCCTTACCAGGGATTGTACTTTTGAGTGTGAATGTGGACTCCCTTATTCAGATACTATGGTACGTGATGCAATTGCACAGAACGTTTCTGATGTTCGTATACGGGAGCAAATTTTGAAACTAGTCAATCCCTCCCTTCAACAAGTGATAGACATATTGGATAGGCAAGACACACTTGACTTTGCTCAGGCATCATTTGAAACTTCGCCAGCCGTGTGTCACGTTAACCGGCCCGATGGGCGCGCTGCACAGAACAGTAAACAGCCCTCGCGCACGTCCGCGCAGCCACGTGTCCCGCGTCAGCACGCAAATGCAGTGACATCATGCCCGCGGTGTGCTACTAGACATTCGCGTGAGAATTGCCCGTCACGCCAAGCTATTTGTTTTTTCTGTCATAGAAAAGGACATGTTCAGAGTGTTTGCCAGAAAAAGCTCAGATCGGACACTCACAACCATTCCAGGCCCTTTGCTTCGCGCCGGAATCGAACCAAGAATACTCAGGCTCGTGAACCTTCGCCCATGAACATTCGTGTAGTTAATTCCCCTCGGCCCAGTGACACACTCTCTCAAAGTGACCGGGTGCGTCCCACAAAAAGTGTGCGTCGACGTCGCCGGAAATCACGTCAATTAGCAAGTGATTCTGTACCAGTGTCTGTTCATGTTGCACGAGACAGTCGCTCTTGTCGTCAGCAGGACAATAAACTTTTTGTCAACTTGGACATTAATGGCAACGTGATCCCATTCCATCTCGATACCGGTGCTGCAGTTTCACTAATCAATAAAGACACGTACAAACAACTGGGCAACCCTCCGTTGCGTGCCGCAAATGTTAAGTTACATAGTTATTCCAGACAGCATATTCCTGTGTTAGGACAGTGCAGCCTTCTTGCAACATACAAGGGACAAACAAAACTTGTGTCATTTTACGTCCTTCGTTCTTCTTCTGCAGTAAACTTGTTTGGTTTAGATTTATTTCAGTTGTTTAACTTGTCTATAGTAAATCAGGTCCATTCTGGAATGCTCAATGGTTGGTTGTGGTCGATTCTTTCAGTAATTTCCCTTTTGTTGTCCGGATGTCTTCCACGACGTCATCTGCCACCATCCAAGCGTTATCTGCTATCTTTTGCATTTAAGGTCTTCCACAGACTATTGTTTCCAACAATGACCCACAATTTATGTCTGCAGAATTTCAGTCATTCTGACATCCGCGCCGTTTTCGCCTCAGTCAAACGGTGCCACTGAACGATTGGTCCGGACTTTCAAGTCACAGATGTTGAAGTTGAAAGAGTCGCATTCTCGGGAGGACGCGTTGTTGCTCTTTTTGTCTTCGTATCGCTCTCAGCCCCGAGATGGTCGCTCGCTGGCTGAGTTGCTCCACGGTCATCCTCATCGAACCTTGATGTCTTTGCTGCATCCGCCACATCAGGTTCCTGTGCAGCGGCAGACTCCTGCTTTTGCTCCAGGCGACGTTGTATTCTATCGCAACTATCGCGGTTCACGGCGTTGGCTCGCAGGGCGCATTCTTCGCTGCCTCGGCCGCGCGATGTATTTGGTTTTGGGGGCCTCTGGTGAGGTGCATCGGCATCTCAATCAGCTGCGCCTCTGTCGTCGCCTGGGTTCTGCCGCTCCCCGTCTGCTTTCAGCGACGGTGCCGTCTGGTCAGCGCCCTGGGGACCCATCTACTGGCTCGCCTCATCCCCAGGTGTTACCGACACTGCCTTCCATTTTGCCCCATGGCGTCGCGCCGCCGCCGCAGCCACCGCCGGCGCCGCCCGCAGTGGATGCGCCGCTGCAACCGCCGGGCGCCTCCCTGGGTCACGCGCCGCCGATCGCTTCCCGTGACCAGCTGTCCTCCGAAGTGGAACTCTTGCCCGCTCCGGACCAGTTGTCGTCTTCGCCAGTCGGGTGCTCCGGCTCGATGAAGGTCGACCCTTCGGCCCCTCCTGACTATCTTAGGGCGCATAACCCTTATATTGGCGTGCACCCTGGACTAGGTTTTCAGGCGTTTCCTAGCTCCCCTCGGACCAAATGGCCGGGTGCGGGTGGCACAGCCTCGCCTGTTGTTAGGCTCCCCACCTCATCGCATACGCCAACATGGGGTCCTCCCCATGGCGGGCGGAAGCCTTATAACACGACCGTTCGCCGATTTGTGGGGGAGGAATGTGGTGTCACCGCCAGACACCACACTTGCTAGGTGGTAGCTTTAAATCGGCCGCGGTCCATTAGTACATGTCGGACCCGCGTGTCACCACTGTCAGTGATCACAGACCGAGCGCCACCACACGGCAGGTCTCGAGAGACTTACTAGCACTCGCCCCAGTTGTACGGACGACTTAGCTAGCGATGCAACACTGACGAAGCCTCGTTTATTTGCAGACAAGATAGTTAGAATAGCCTTCAGCTAAGTCAATAGCTACGACCAAGCAAGGCGCCATAGCAATTGATAGTTATCGTATGAAGCAAGTCTCATCAAGAACGATGTATACAAATGATGGATTAAAGTTAAGTATTCCAGAAGCTACGTACTTTTCTTTATAGCATTCAGTACGTATCCTGTTTCAGACCTCCCGCCATCCTGCGTGAGCTTATAGCGTGCATTTCGGCCTCCTCTAGCAATATAACAATATATATTACAATACAGACTTAAAAATTAACATTTCTATTATTTATCCCATTCCCTTAAATGGCACAAAATGCATATACTATATTTATAGATTTATTTATACCTATTCAAGAATTCATGTATGGTATAGAGGGAGTTGTCAAGGAGATATGGTTTCAGTTCATTTTTTAAGCTATTACTGCTGTCTGTCAGACATTTTATTTTATCTGGTAATTTGTCAAAAAATTTTATAGCAGCATATTTTACCCCTTTCTATGCCAAATATAGGTTGATTAAAGGTTTTATAATCATGAATGTCACTGTTGTTTTTAAACTGGTTCATGTTGTTGAGTAAAAATTCATTAGAGAGTTCCGTAGTGTCTTTAAGAATATCAAGACAAATTAGAACCAAAAATTAAGAAAAAGGGCTGTTTACTTGCAAAAGTCTTGTAAACAATGTAGCAAAATCTGGAAAAATGGGGGAGAATAATTTTTGATGTTATATCTGAAATATCTTCTTACCATTTGGAGAAAATGATTCATTGCTTACGTTGGACTCCTGCCCTGGACATAATGACACCTCCATCTTTAGGAAGATGACAAAATATTGTTTGGTTTCCACCCGTAACTAATATTGTGATTCAGACTCTTGACAAAAATAATTTTCCACAATATAAAGCATTTTACAGAAAATTGTGAGCAATATAATTTCTGACAGCTCTTTGTCAATTCATGTTCATCAACGGAACAGTATTCTTAAACTTCAGCCTTTTCTGCATAGTCAGTTTGCATCACCACAGTTTACAAATTTGATCGAGTATGCTTGGTACATAGCACAGTATGCGGAAGAATGGCCTTGACCATTTCTTACTCCAATCCAGCTGCATCTAAACAAAACAATAGTAATTGGCTCTGAGCTGTATGCGACTTAACTTCTGAGGTTATTAGTCGCCTAGAACTTAGAACTAATTAAACCTAACTAACCTAAGGACATCACACACATCCATGCCCGAGGCAGGATTCGAACCTGCGACCGTAGCGGCAGTTCGGCTCCAGACTGTAGCGCCTAGAACCGCACGGCCACTCCGGCCGGCAAAACAATAGTAATAACTGTGAAGTTTCTGAAAGCATTACTTTTTTTACTGGGTGTGCCTAGTGTAGGGAAAATGTTCATTTTCGTCATCCAATAGGCACTTCACACTTTTGTGATGGCTACAGGGGAATAAACAAGGAACTGTTTCATTGTTGAAACTTCCAGGCAGATTAAAACTAGAAGTCATTGATTTTGTCCCTTCCATAAGGCTAAATCACAAAATTACCACTTCGAACTATTCCACGTACCTCTTTGCAGCCACTGGCGAGACTGTACTTCCCATGGCAACTCCTTCAGCCTACTTACTGGAAGCCCCATCAAAGAGAAAACATGCTGATTTTAAGACATGCCTGAAATGATTGGTGATTTTAGTTTAAATTTCCGGTGGGTGGGATCCAGAGATTCTTGTAATGGATCTTTGGAAAACAACAAAGCTTAAAGATGGTTGAGGCATTGTACACAATCGAAGGGGTTTTAGATGTGATGTGGACATTTGCTAACATAAGGGCTAAGCTTATCTTTCAATCATTTGGCCAGTAAGCATATTTGAGCCCTGATGTTGCAGAGTATGAGGCTTTATTGGGGAAGATTGAATTCCCAGAAAACACAATCGACTAAAATTAGGGTACTACTAGGAAGCTCAAAAAGGGTCTCAGAATATATATGGCAGGGGTATACCAAATCCCCTGCCAATGCAAAATGACAAATATAGCTCAAACGGTTCACACGTCAAAAATTATGACTGTGAATACCAGGAGCACATCCGTTTACCACAGCCAAACAACTCAGTGGTTACAAAGAACTGTCCAAATTACACATTCTAGAATATAGCTTGGGAGGATTTTAACACAAACATCAAAATATTCAGATGGTGTTATAAAAGAAGTCATCTAACTACAAACCAAAGACCAACAACTAATGAAGAATGACTGCACTACATTTCAGCAAGACCTGGGCACCCAATCGCAGTATTATCAGGAGAAGAATGAGTTACTCAGCAAAAGCAACTAGATGACTTCTGGGGTGGGAGGTGCACTAACAACTATGCTGCTAATACTGCCTCTGCAGCAGTTGCACAAACACTGCCGTCAACTCATCCAGCGTGTGTCTTGGGGCACAGATGGCATATAGACTGCAACTCTAGAGATATAAGGGAGAGGATATAACTCACTCATATTCGATTATAGTGACAGGGTTGTTCAATGAAATATTGTGCCCTTTGGACACCAAGTAACATCAATACACCCCTGGACTGTTCTGTCAACAAATACAACAAGAGAATCCAATGAATGGCATCACATAACTTTACGGAAAGGAGATGTATCGCAGCACAAAGAAATTCGACCAGCTGCACCACTGACGATTCTGTTGCCGAGTACATTTGCATTTCTTATGAGATGTCAAACCATGGTGCAGAAGAGGATACTCACTGTAGCCTGAATATACCCACCAGTAAATTGTTTAAATTATATCTACAACTGGAAAACTGGTTCACCTACCACACCTGAGAATGGGTTAATGGTGTAATACGGAATGCTGGAGATTCTGCACAGAGTAGGGCCACAGGGTATCAAACATTGAAGTTTGAGCGGCTCACAAAGAAACTACAACAGGAGGCTCTCTACAAAACCACCATTAACCTGAGGACAAAACAACTGGAAAATGACACAGTACCAGTTCCTGAGTGGAGACTTAACGTTCCACCTACTCCTAAATTCACACTGATCATGGAAATTGTCAGCACAGTAGAAGATTTATTGTGGACTCCAGCTGAAGCAACTGAAGAAGTGAGGTGCAAAACCTGTTGTGCTCCCACTGTGAAATCCAATATCTCAATACAGAGAGGGTAGTGATTTGAATAGTGAGAGAAGATCCTGACACTGTGATCTTAACAGCTGACAAAAGCAATGTAACAGTCGTCCTCTCTTAACATGACTACATAGAGAAGATATGCAGCATGCTAGACGACAACACATACCAGATCAACACAGGCCCTACCAAGAATGTAGACAATACAACTGGGGCATTTCACAAGAACTTAGGCCTACCTGAAGAGGATATCAAGAAACTACCACCATAAGGACCTCTACCATCATGGCTTTATAGACTCCTTGAGGTCCCCATAGGCAGAAAAGTCTCTGACATACTTGTACACTTTGATGGCACTTCATTCTTTACCAACATTCTGCAGCAAGAATCTCTGTAACTCATTGGCCAGAAATTGAATCTGAAAACCACTAATTTTCTGGCATGTCCTAAACTTCACATAGTTCTTCCTCCATCAGACTTATTATGCAAATATTGAAGTGTTGCAAAGGCCTACTCTCACAGATGGTTGCAAATATTTACGCAGAGCATTTAAAGGAAGAAGTCCTGTAGTCAGCCAGATGGAAATCCACTCACTTCTGTTATATGAATGATACTTTTTTTGATTTGGCCATATGAAAAGGATAAACTCAATGATTTCCTCAAAAACCTCAACTCCAGGTATTATAATATCGAAAGTGACTATGGAGATAGAACCTGATGGAGTGATTCCCATTTTCGACATCCTGTTTGAAAGAAGAGTTGTCAGCTTGGCCAGAGGTATTACCGTAGAAACAGAACACACATGGGCATGCACCTACACACTGATAGCTGCCATCACTGAGCACAGAGGAACAGAGTGCTGAAGGTGCTGTACTCAGGAGTCGTACTCTCTTGGACACGGAAAGTCTCTCATGAGAATTAGAATCTCTGAAACCGGTGTTCTAGAAAACAGTTACCAAGAATGTCAGATCTGATAACCCCTACACTCCAAATGACAAAATGAGCTACAACAACAGAATAAAATGGGAAAAAGAAGTGGCCACAGGTTTCTCCCACTGATTGGTGCTTTATCAAGGAAGACTGGATGGATCCACAAAAAAATCACATTAAGACAGTGTTCTGTTAGTTGACTAACAGTAGAGAGCATAAAGGGTGATCTCAGATTAGATAAGTTCAGGATATACCAAATACCCTGCCAATGTGGAAAGAACAAAACAGGTCAAATAGTGTGCACAGGTGAAGATTGTTGCTATGAACATCAGTGTTCACCCATTTACTACAGACTAATCAGTCAGCAGTTGGAGAATATTGTTTGACCGAAATACAGACTATGAAGTCCCAGGATTGTGGCACAAATAAAAGTATACAGACTCTCTTATAAAATGTTTCAAATGAGGTCATCTTGTTTTCACCTGTTAATGTTTTGTTTTCTAATTGCAATTTCGCCATTATGCCATTTTCAAGCATCTACAAAAAATAATACAACATAATGAGGACAATTTAAAATGGGAATAACAGTATGTACTTCAGTAGTTTGTTGACATTCATTTGTGGGTTTTGTGTCTTACAATTGTCCCTTCTTTTGTTTTCATAAGGAATCCAATTTGTACATTAGCTTTATGAAAATTATCTGCTATTTTGTCTGATAAGGCACCACAATAAGGTAAAGTTGTGTATTTCATTTTTTCTGGTTCTGCTTCTCTTGTTAATCTGTTTTCTTTATCTATATTGTTGCTTTTGCTACGTAATTTTGTAGCATACATGTCGTCTACAATATCAGCATTTAGCCATTATTTGCTGCTATATGCTTTAGAAGACATAACTCTTCAGCAATGCCATTCTCTTCTAATGGGAGGTTAATGATTTGATTGGTCATAAGGTAAAGAAAGCCTTTCTTATGTATTTCTGGGTGGCACAAACTGTTATGAATTACATTGTCAGAATAGGTTGGTTTCCAAAACATTCCGGATTTGTGGGTGCCATTGTCATTCTTTATCAACAAACCTAAAAAAATGTTCTTTTTCTAGTTCCATAGTGATAACAACTGAGCCACTGAAGACAACAAGAGAATCAGCTACATACCACTTGTAATATAACATCTTGCTAGTTGTATCAGTAAATTTTTCAAAGAATTGGTTCTTTATATGATTTATGAAACTATCTGCCAGTGTGCAAGCAACACAACTGCCCACTGCAACACCATCTGGTTGTAAATACACTACTGGCCATTACAATTGCTACACCAAGAAGAAATGCAGATGATAAATGGGTATTCATTGGACAAATATATTATACTAGAACTGACATTACATTTTCATGCAATTTCGGTGCATAGATCCTGAGAAATCAGTACCCAGAACAACCACCTCTGGCCGTAATAACAGCCTTGATACGCCTGGGCATTGAGTCAAACAGAGCTTGGATGGTGTGTACAGGTACAGCTGCCCATGCAGCTTCAACACGATACCACAGTTCATCAAGAGTAGTGACTGGCGTATTGTGACGAGCCGGTTGCTCGGCCACCATCGACCAGACTTTTCAATTGGTGAGAGATCTGGAGAATGTGCCGGCCAAGGCAGCAGTCGAACATTTTCTGTATCCAGAAAGGCCCGTACAAGACCTGCAGCATGCGGTCGTGCATTATCCTGCTGAAATGTAGGGTTTCGCAGGGATCGAATGAAGGGTAGAGCCACAGGTCGTAACACATCTGAAATGTAATGTTCACTGTTCAAAGTGCCATCAATGCGAACAAGCGGTGATCGAGACGTGTAACCAATGGCACCCCATACCATCACGCCGGGTGATACGCCAGTATGGTGATGACGAATACACGCTTCCAATGTGCGTTCACTGCGATGTCACCAAACACGGATGCGACCATCATGATGCTGTAAACAGAACCTGGATTCATCCGAAAAAATGACAGTTTGCCATTCATGCACCCAGGTTCATTGTTGAGTACACCATCACAAGCGCTCCTGTCTGTGATGCAGTGTCAAGGATAATCGCAGCTATGGTCTCTGAGCTGATAGTCCATGGTGCTGCAAACGCCGTCAAACTGTTGTCGTCTTGCAAACGTCCCCATCTGTTGACTCAGGGATCGAGACTTGGCTGCACATCCATTACAGCCATGCGGATAAGATGCCTGTCATCTCGACTGCTAGTGATACGAGGCCATTCGGATCCAGCACGGCGTTCCATATTACCCTCCTGAACCCACCGATTCCATATTCTGCTAACAGTCATTGGATCTCGACCAACGCGAGCAGCAATGTCGCGATATGATAAACCGCAATTGCGATAGGCTACAATCTAACATTTATCAAAGTCGGAAACGTGATGGTACGCATTTCTCCTCCGTACACGAGGCATCACAACATTTCACCAGGCAACGCCGGTCAACTGCTCTTTGTGTATGAGAAATCGGTTGGAAACTTTCCTCATGTCAGCACGTTGTAGGTTTTGCCACCGGTGCCAACCTTGTGTGAATGCTCTGAAAAGCTAATCATTTGCATATCACAGCATGTTCTTCCTGTCGGTTAAATTTCACGTCTGTAGCACGTCATCTTCGTGATGTAGCAATTTTAATGGCCAGTAGTGTATATCTCATTCTCGAATTTAAAATAACTGAAAGATCATATCAATTGTAGCAACTTAATAATTTCATCAGTTTCATCTATTCCAGTTTTTTATGTTTCAGTGGGTTCTTTTTCATGGTGTCCATGGTTTCTATTATTGGCACATTTTTTGAATAAATTTTCTATATTAAATGAGACGAATTTTCTTTCCACAGGTATGGTTGCATCTTTAATCTGGATACCTACATCACTGGCATTTTTAACTGTATACTTTGTTTATAAAGCATAATTTTTTATTAGGATATCAAGTTACTAACAAATTCTTAATGCAGGTCTATCAACATAATTCACTTCAGGGCATATGGGATAGCCAGCCTTATGGACCTTATGTTGAGCACAGATTATAGGTATTTGTGGTTTCATGACCAAACATTCATTGGCCTCTCTCTCACTCAGAATTAAATTACACTTTTGTCTTGTACCTTAATAACATAATCATTCTCTATATGTGTGGTGTCTGCAAGTTAAGACATGTGTGAATGAACAGGCACCATTTTTGGCGAATCACGAGTAACCCAGCACGTCAATACGGTAATTGAAATCTTGCATACCCATCCCAGCATGGTATAGTCAACTGTGGCAGTCGCTTCCCATATTCTCTCCCAGATCTCTGCTACATCACGTGGTAGAGGCGGTACATATACCAGATCTTTAATGTGCCACACAAAAAAAAAAAGTCAAACGGAGTGAGATCTGGTGATCAGGGAGCCCATTTCACGAAACAGTTGTCCCCTTCTGTAGCACGGCCGATCCATCAAAGCGACAGCTCAATGTTCAGGTACCCACAAACTTCACAATGAAAATGGGGTGGAGCCCAATCCTCCTGAAAGATGAATGGAGAGTCCGACTGCATTTCAGGCATCAACCACTGCTGCAACATGTCCAAGTAGGAATATCCAGCGACAGTGCTCTCGGCGAAGAAAAATGGCCCGTATACTTTTTGATGTGACAAGGCACAGAAAACATTTACCTTTGGCAAATCACGCTCAAATTCAATGCATTCGTGTGGATGCTTTGTACCCCAGATTCAACAATTATGCCTGTTCGCTTTCCCATTAGTTTGAAACGTGGCTTTGTAGCTAAAAATTAAGCGATCCAACAATGCCATCCCCATCCTCGTTCAATGTTTGCAACTGTGAACAAAACTCAAAACGCTTGTCTTTCTTGTCATCACTGAGCTTCTGCGCTAGCTCCAATTTGAATGGTTTTATTGACAGCTTCTTTCACAGGACTTTCCACACTGTCAATGGAGCCATTTTGAGTTCACGGAACACACAATGCACCGATTTCTTTGGACTCCTTATGAATGTCTTTCGTACGGGCTCCACATTCACTTAACTCACACTGGGACATCCGCTTCTCTTTGCCAGGCACAAGCAACCCGTCGTAATGAATTTGTTGTGCCAGTGGTAAATGGCCTTCCGTACTTGTTTCTAAACATCCGTTGAACAGTTGTAGCACACTTGTTTTTGTCGAACTCCAACACACAGAAAGCTCCCTCCACACCTAAAGTTGCCATGTTTGGGACTATCACTGAATATCGGCAAATTAACAAACTACGCTGTGGTGGTATACGTGAATCAGATCACAATCAGACATTGAAATAAATCCAATAGTGACAAGTGAAAATTTGTGCTGGATTGGGATTTAAACCTCGAGTTTCTATTGGGACATAATGCATATCCACACTGAAGGTATCATTATTTGCCACAGAGAGAGAGAGAGAGAGAGAGAGAGAGAGAGAGAGAGAGAGAGAGAGACTAGGTTTGTAGTGTTATTTCTCAATATTTTATTACTTCTCCCAGTATTTTAAGTAATGAATATTTTTATATGATTTATTTTACAATGAGAGTTTAAGATGGCATTTCAGTTTATTGCACATATTGTTATATTTTCTTGCTCTATGTGTATCTCAGAATCCTGTATTTTGACTTTCCACTTGAAAGGGAATGAAAATTTAGTTTCTTGAATTTCTTCTCAGTGTTTAGCCAATGCTTTTCATTCTGTTCACTAACTGTGCTGTTTGTGAAGCTATAGCAATGACTACCACATGAATTAAGAGTAATTAACTTGATTTTGTGCTGATGTTGAAGATAGTTTTCTGTAAAAGGACAAAGTGAAGTTGAATTTTTGTTGTTTAACGAACGGTAAACAAATGTTTAAGAATTTTGCTGTGCATACCACTGCACTTCATGCTACTCACTTTACACATTTATTGGGTTGGATCATTTGTATTTATGTAAATATAATTAAGGAAGATATTATGCTCACAGATATTTATGAGGACATTTAGTTTACATTTTTGTAAGTTTGTTTAAACTTAATATGGTGTCTTTTACATAATAGTTGTGCTACCTTGTGCTAATCTCATTTTGAGTATTGAGCTTTATTATAATTGGTTTAAGGACTACCCACATGGGTCTTACTTTTCCATTTTCTGCTAGTGCTGTGAGAAAATAGATTCTCATTTTTTACACTTTAATGGAGTTTTTTATTGAATGTTTATGCTATAGGAGCTATGACTTTCAAGATTTTTTACGATACAGACAATTAATTTACAATGTTCATGCATTTTCGCTGATTTATATGCAACAGTATTGTGTGTTTAATATTGGATAACCAATCATAAAATTCATCCCACTTCTAACAATAATACAACTTTTTATTTCTTCTTGATGGATGCATTGACACTCACATTTTGATTGTGTTTTGATTGGCCCTTATTATTTAAAATTTTGACTGACATTACTTAACAAAATTAAAATAAAATGTTGTTTGTTACATTCAGTCCTCAGTTTCGAAATGCTGTACTTATTTCTATTATTTTCCCCAAGGCCGCCTCTACCATTAGTTGTGCAAGTATTTTAGATATTGTCCCTCCTTAGAAGTGCAATCTGCAATCTACAGACCTGTCATAGCAGTAATCACCAGATTTGGGACACCACACCAATTAACCCATCTGTCGTAAAGACCATGAAATAATTATTTTATGTGCACAATTTTTTATATATTTTAATGCAAAGAAAACTCAAATATGCAATTACCTTCGTTACCTACTGCATATAAGCCCCAAAAGATGCCCTCTTTTCAAAACAGGGAAGGATCATAAAACCCCAGTTGTCAGTGGCAATGTGAACCTCTACAAATTATAATTTTTATAGTCAAGCCAGCTAAATGTGCCACTACCTGTGTGCTGAACTGATGGACTAAAGTCCAACAACAATACAGAGCCTGCACTGAGACACAGCACAGACCACAATTCTTTGAATAACAAATCAGGAGGCAAAGGAAAGAGGCCATGTGACTGTGTCCCTCAGCTGCTTTAATTAAAGCAGTACGTATTTCTACTTTATGTGTGACAGATGTTCCGGATGTAATACACAAATTAAATTTGAAGCACTCAACCCACCTACTTGCTGGTGTAATTTAGATGAACAACAAAACTCCTTTCACATGTCTATTATCAAACTCTAACGAAGTGTCACAAAACAGTACAACCAGAAAAAAAAGAGTTAAATATTGTTAACAACAACATTTTTAAGTTCAAAGAAAAATAATGTTTCATTTAAACATATTAGTAAACATGCTGAGATATTTACACTCTTTCACAACATATAATTGCAAACTTTATGACACATCTTAATTTTTACTACAGATCATACATACCTCCGACCTAGAGAATGCTGAAATCTTTCAAGGGTATCTGATGATCCTCGCATCTAGTCAGTGCCATGTGCATGGAAAAGAAACAACAAAACTAATGTGAGCCAGAAAATAAAATAGAACTATGCCTCACAGTAAGATATAAAAGAACTGTCAATACAATTCTGAATCAATCATTTATGGGCAAATCATTATTCTTATGCATGAGAAAGAAAAGACTTTAACTGTGAAATAAGAACAGGACAAGTTTAATATACATGAAACAAAATAACTGAATTATACCTGTGTGTATATGACATCATGCTTTTCATTTGATTTTGTTTTGAAATACAGAACTCTCAAGAATCTAGTTACTGGTAATGAAATAACTCACCTTGATACTGCATTAAGGAATAATTGATTAACTATGTTTAGTAAAAGGATGATACCTAAACATTGCCTTGGTAGACACAATAATAATTGACACAGTAATGATTGTAATTTGAATGCAGATGAAAGATGGAAGAAACAGCTTAATGTTCCAATGATGAAGAGGTCATTAGAAATGGCTGCATGTAATTGAGTTTTTTTCAGGCTACAAGGGGAATAGATGGTGAGATGTAACAGCAAGGTACTGTACTGTAAAAAATCTGTTGGAAATAGATCAAACTTTTGGCAAAAATACATTAATAAATCCATTCAAACTTTGAATAAAGAAAAGGCACCATGTTTCAATTAAAGATTACATCTGAAGGAAAGTCATACAAACGGAACTAGCAACATTATTTACAAATGCATTTATAGGAAGGCAGTTCTTCAAACTGAAAAAAAAAGCTTCACAGAAATGGACACAAACAAAACATAGGCTGTACAAGATATTCCCTAAAATTAACTCCAAGTGCAGATATTCCCTAAAATTATCACCAAGTGCACAGAGAAAACATTGGATTTCAATCAAACAAAGGAACATGATGGCTTTGTGAATGAATATAGCCCATTTGCAAGTAATGAACAAAATTATGAAATGTGTACATATTACCACTATACCAAGGATTCATACTTTTTTCATAGATGCATGAAAAATATGAAAGCACAAATTAATAATAAATTCCTATAGCAAGTTGATGAATTTTCAGATCTATAGCAGCAAAAGAAAGTGCAAAATGACATGTAGTGCATTTAATAAACTAACAGAACTTTCAAAATTACGTTTTCACTGTGCAACAGAGACATGTCTGTTGGGAATTACTTGAAGAGACTGAAAAATTAAGAACTAATAACAGAGCAGATGGAGTGGAAGACAGTGGTCACGACTAACGAAACTGAAATGGATGTGGCTGCGATAATTAGTCAAGTAAATGGACAGTAGATGGACCAATAAAGTTCTTTACTGTGATTTGAAGATAGATTGGAATAGTTACCTAAGGAAACACGAGTAGATAATGTTACAAAACTACCAGATAGATGGATACTGACCAACGAATCCACATACTGAGGTTTACATGATGCATTGGTTATGGAGAAGTTTAGCAGATGCATTGATTCAGCAGTGCATGTAAATAGTTGATGATGATAATTAAAGAGATGACATTAGTTTCTACAAGATCTGAAACTCCAGTGACATTTGAAGTTGTAAAATTTAGTGCACACAGCTACACCACCTCTGGCAGTAACAACAGTTCTAACCTGGTATTTCATAAAGTTGAACTGAGCTTGGATGATGAGGGGTGTGTTATTCCACATTGCACACCACCTACATGCCTGAGTTTATCAATCGCAGTGGTTTGCAACTGGCTCATATGACAATGACAATGACAAATGCGAACCTTACACACACAGATACGTCCATTGTGATGCTGTAGGCACAACTAGGATTCATCTTCAAAGATGATGTGGTGCCACTTCTGTGTCCAGTGTTAATATTTTTCATTACCAGCATGCTTATCTCTATTGCCATTTCAAGGGAAGCATTAACAATGGCCGCCATGCTGATGCCACATGATGCTCCAGGCAACATCACACTGTCCAAGTGGATACTTATCTTGCAGCAAACAAGCCCATTTACTGACTCATGGAACATGACATAGTGATACAATCTTACGTGGCTCAGTAGAGAATATATCTTTCCTCTCAGGTGCTAGTTATGTGAGGCCACAAACTTCCTGTATGGCACTGAGTAAGTCTCTACCCAATCCACAAATTCCATATTTGCATGTCAATTATAGGATACCAACCAACGAGAGCAGTAGTGCCTCAGAATAATGAACTGCAGTTTTGATAGGCCGTGAACCTGCCACTGTCAAAACCCAACAGTGCTGGTAGACATTATTCCTTCTCACACAAAGCATAACACAATCATCTCACAAACAAACAACATTCACACAAAATTTCTGCATAAGAAATCTTCTAGAATGAGATTTTCACTCTGCAGTTGAGTGTATGCTGATATGAAACTTCCTGGCAGATTAAAACTGTGTGCCAGACCAAGACTCGAACTCAGGGCCTTTGCCTTTCACGGACAACTGCACTTGCCCGCAAAAGTCAAATGTCCCAAGTTCGAGTGTCAGTCTGCTAAAGAGTTTTCATCTGGCAGAAAGTTTCAAGAAATCTTCTGTGTAATCTTTCCATGTATAAACACGGTAGATGGCTTTACTCACACCTACTTTGTGTGGTTGTGCTGAAATGCTAACTATTTGCATATCCAAGTTTGTAGTGCACTTTACACCAATTTGAAGTTTGTTGCATGCAACATACGATGTCTTGGTTTCAATACACAAATAAAGAAATATAAAATGGTGTAACACAGAAGCACTTACACAGCATTACAGAAAGTGTGGCATGAAGCGCTGCGATTTGCATGGTTCACAGCTTTGTTGCCACACACAGACTGCAGCAGCAATGGACATCAGTGTCAGCTCTATGTTCAATGTTCCAATGCGATATCTTGTGTTCACATGTGGTTTCAGTCTTCCATAGAAAGATAACTGACTTGTGTCTTGCAGTGAGCTCAATGAAGAAGCAATAGTCTACACCAGTCGATGTGCGTAAATGACGACAAGACAGATGAAAACAAACTAAAATTGTCATATTGAACATACTGAAATATTTTTGTTGATCTGGCAAACAGTGAAGGTGACAGGAATAATGCACATTTTGTACAAATTCATAACTGCTGCCAAAAGCTTGCGGTATTTCCAAATTGACTGTATTAAAAATTAACAGTGCAGTACAGCAGAACCCCAAGATGTGAGCATGTGTGTTTTAATCTGCAAGAAAACAGAAAGCTTTGGAATTTGACAATTTTAACAAAAAGTTATTGCATAGAAACCTACTTAGTTACTATGATAAAGAAGGGTATCCAATAGCTAGATAAATACTGTGATTTGTGTGAAAAAATTAATCATTTACATGATGCAAATTCAGAAAGTGTAATTACGGACAAAAAATTTTAATGGAATGCAGAGACATTGGAGCAGCAACAATGTAGTTTTTGTATACACTTGTTGTTTGCTAAGGGCAAGTCTCGTAGCATGCTTTGATAAAACTTGAGTTCCCCAAAACCATACTGACAATTATATTTAGCTTGGCTTCAACAGAAATAGTGGCCTGAAAGTACCTACAGTTACTTTTATATAGTGTTTATCCACATTTCTGGTGATGGTGCATGGAATAGTCTGTAACAGCTGCAAATAAAAAAAATTCCAGAGGTATGGAATATTCTCAGCCCTATAAAGTAAGCTGTCAGAACACAAATCCTGTCTGTGGCATACAAATACTCACGTGCTGCTGTACACGAAATCACTCATAAATAAATTGCATTCACAGGTGACACAACAGAATAATGATGTCTCACAAAAAGTTTTTATGAGGTGCAACAGAATGCAAATTCACCAACATAGGTGAAACAGTTTCACTCCTCTTACCACATTTTTTTTCCCCGTCAAAATAGATTTATGTTTTCACAATAAAATATTTATAACATGCATCTATAAACTTTGAGAATGTGCATTTTTTTCAGTCCAAATATGCTAGCGCTTATGTCTTTTTGCACACATTAAAGTAAAAAATATTTTTCTTGAAAATTTCTAGTTTTTCTGATTTTTTTGTAATGACTGGCAAGAATTTTCTTTTGGAAAATACTCCATCACAAGACTAAAAACAGAAATGTCTAATATTTTTTTCAGAATTTTTACTAATATTTGAAATTATCACTACCTGACAATACTGTACGAAGTTAAGATGATCTTGATCTATTTTGGTGATGGACATCATAGCCCAGCAGCAAAATTATAGTGCCACAACTCGGAACTAGTACATAAAAACTCAGATCTTACACACACACACACACACACACACACACACACACACAATAAACATGGCTCTTAGGTGTTTTCATGTCAAATGTGGCCAAACAATCTGATCAACGAACTCAGCTGAGACCGTACGGTACACCAAAGTGTTTATCCGCCACAGAGTGACAGACTCCCACAGTAACTAGTTACTGTTACTTTCAAATCTCTTCAGATCTACAATATTTCAAAGACCTTGTTCCTTTTCACTCTTTGGGTATTCTAAGCGGTATGCACTTGCATTAGGTTTACTTATTATTCTGAATGGTCCGTGATAGACATGAGTAAATTTTCTTTGTTTTTTCTTTAGTCTTGACCAATCTACTTCACCAATTCTAAAACTAGTGGGGGAAGCTTTTGCGTCATGCCTTTTCTTTTTTTCTTTTTTTCCAAGGCTCTTTTATGTATATTTGCCCTGACCTGTGCTTTCTTTTTATCTAAAGAGCTCTGAGTTAAAACTGGAAAATTAATCATACTTGAAATGATGTTATGGGGTTCCTGATTAAACATTAGCCCACACAGAGCAAAACCTGTCGCAGCATGTTTAAGATTATTGATTACTTCTTCAAAATTTTTAATATGCTCAGCCCAAGTTGAATGCTTCCTGGCACAGTAAGTTATACACGGTCTGTTTAATTCGCCCATAACTCTCTTGCTCATATTCCCCTGCAGAAAGTATGCCGAGATCCTAATATGGCGAATTCCGGTCTTTTCAAGGCACGCCTTAAATCTTTCAGATACAAATTGAGGACCATTATCTGACAAGAGATTCTTTGGCTTGACAATCTTTACAAAATACTCCTTCTCTAGCTTGCCTACAAGTATTTTGGCATTGGCCCTTTTTTTTGGGGGGGGGTGTAACTTGACATATTTGCTAAAACCGTCAATCACCACAAAAACATGGTTTTAGATCCAGAATGAGATTTTCACTATGCAGCGGAGTGTGCGCTGATATGAAACTTCCTGGCAGATTAAAACTGTGTGCCCGACCGAGACTCGAACTCGGGACCTCTGCCTTTCGCGGGCAAGTGCTCTACCAACTGAGCTACCGAAGCACGACTCATGCCCGGTACTCACAGCTTTACTTCTGCCAGTACCTCGTCTCCTACCTTCCAAACTTTACAGAAGCTCTCCTGCGAACAATGCAGAACTAGCACTCCTGAAAGAAAGGATACTGTGGAGACATGGCTTAGCCACAGCCTGGGGGATGTTACCAGAATGAGATTTTCATTCTGCAGCGGAGTGTGCGCTGATATGAAACTTCCTGGCAGATTAAAACTGTGTGCCCGACCGAGACTCGAACTCGGGACCTCTGCCTTTCGCGGGCAAGTGCTCTACCAACTGAGCTACCGAAGCACGACTCACGCCCGGTACTCACAGCTTTACTTCTGCCAGTACCTCGTCTCCTACCTTCCAAACTTTACAGAAGCTCTCCTGCGAACCATGCAGAACTAGCACTCCTGAAAGAAAGGATACTGCGGAGACATGGCTTAGCCACAGCCTGGGGGATGTTTCCAGAATGAGATTTTCACTCTGCAGCGGAGTGTGCACTGATATGAAACTTCCTGGCAGATTAAAACTGTGTGCCCGACAGTGACTCGAACTCGGGACCTTTGCCTTTCGCGGGCAAGTGCACACTCCGCTGCAGAGTGAAAATCTCATTCTGGAAACATCCCCCAGGCTGTGGCTAAGCCATGTCTCCGCAGTATCCTTTCTTTCAGGAGTGCTAGTTCTGCATGGTTCGCAGGAGAGCTTCTGTAAAGTTTGGAAGGTAGGAGACGAGGTACTGGCAGAAGTAAACCTGTGAGTACCGGGCGTGAGTCGTGCTTCAGTAGCTCAGTTGGTAGAGCACTTGCCCGTGAAAGGCAAAGGTCCCGAGTTCGAGTCTCTGTCGGGCACACAGTTTTAATCTGCCAGGAAGTTTCATGGTTTTAGATGTTGGGAGGGCTCCCAAAAGATCGACTGCACATAGCTCCATGGTTTCACTCGGTTTTACATGGTGCATATCTCCTTGTACTTTTCTATTTACTGCACGCACCTTTTGACATATAACACAGGATGCAAGCCTTTATGCTATTCTATGATGCATGTTATCGAACACGACCTTCTCACTTGATTTAGCAATCCATTTCTTAGCCCCATTATGGTCATATCTTAGATGCATATAATATATCAGCAGATCCACATGCTGTGAAGGAAAACACACCTTCCATTCTGCTGAATCTCAGCAGATCCACATGCTGTGACGGAAAATACACCTTCCATTCTGCTGAATCTAACGTTCTTCCATGGAATAAAATTCCTTTATATAAGCAATAATATTGTGCTACCATTGGATAATTAGGGAGTCCTAAATGGCTTTTGAGCAGCTTCAATTTATCGTCATCATTCTGCTCCCGTCTTAAGTTTTTAAATATTTTCTTTAGGGCACTCTCCTCTCTGAGCTCATGTATGGCCAAAATGCTTACTTCCTTCCTATCTGCTAAGGGAAGTTCGGATTCATTACATAACTCAGCACTTCTTGATAGCCCATCTGCTACCAGATTGTTATGTCCCTGTATGTAATTAATTTCAAGGTCGAACTGCTGAAGGTACATGGCCCACCTAGTTAGTCTTGGATGTCTCAGTTTGCATGTCTTGTAAAAACGTAAGTGCCTTATGATCACTATAGATTATCATATTATGCCCCAACAAACAGTGCTCAAACTTCTGCATACCAAACACGATGGCTGGTGCCTCTAATTCTGAAATCCCATAATTTCGCTCAGCAGGTTGCAGTGAACGACTTGCAATAGTGATGGTTTTATGAACCTCTTGGTCGCCTTCTGTTTCCATCTGAAACAACTCTACTGCAATCCCATAACCACTTGCATCAACTGACATGCAAAAGGGTTTTGTAAAATCTGGAAAGTGCAAAAGCGGACTATTAACCAAACAGTTTTTTAGTCCTTCAAAAGCAGACTGGCAGTTGTTAAGTCCAAACCCATGGGGTATTCTTCTTTAACAAGTTAAGTAAACATAGAGCATTAAACAACTGATCTTTAACAAAAGGTCAGTAGAATCTGAACAAACTGAACATTGACCTGAGTTGCTTTTGATTTCGGGGTGCTTCAAACTTTTCAATGGCTGATAATTTGGATGGATCCGGCAATATGCCATCCCTGATAATTTCACGCCCCAGGAATTTTATTGTGTCCTTTACACATTCAGTCTTCTCTAACTTTAATTTCATACCTCCATTTTCTATAGCTTCTAGCACCCTGTCCAGAAGATTGATATGTTCTTCCCATGTGCGAGTTGCCAACAGTATATTATCTACATAAACAGTTACCTTATCTAATTATTCCCACCCTAATACATGAGCCATTACTATTACAAAGGTACACACAGAAATATTTAATCCGAATGAGACTACTTTGTACTGGCACCACACTCCTTCATACAAAAAGACTGTATATTTGTGTGATACCTTTGCCAGGGGCAAATTCCAGTACCCACAAGTTACGTCCATTGATGTGAGCTACCTAACACCTTGGAATTTTTGAATCAGCTCATCCATATTCTGAGGATGATCACTCCCTCTGATTACAATTTTATTTAACCAATGTGCATCCAGTGCTAACCTTACACTTCCATCATGCTTAGGCACAACAACAAGAGGATTATCATATTCACTAACTGCTTGCTCTATGACACCCCAGGCCAACATATGTTGAATTTCATTCCTAATTGCTTGTCTTCTTGAAACATGTATCTGACAAGGTTTCTTGAAAAATACTTATCCAGCCTTTATATTCAAATGGCATTCGTACCCTTTAACTTCACCAGGTGTGTTCAAGAACACATAGTGATGCTTAGTTAATACACTCTTTAATTCTGCTCTTTGAGTGTCAGAAATTTGATTTGTTGATTGTACCTTTTCCTCTATTTCTTCTCAGATATTTCTATCTTCAACATTAGCATCTTGCACCTTATTACTGAATTCAGTATTTCCAGTAAGTACCCTTTATTCTAAATCACTCTAATAATCATCTATATGACTTCTTATAAAAGGCTCTATTATCACTTGATAGTCAGGTAAAGTTAAAACTATGTTATTCTGATCAAAATCAATTTTTTCCTGATACTTTGACAAGAAAACGGTACCTATCACCATATCAAGACTCAAACCTAGCACTATTAGACGAGGATGATCCATAATTACTTCACTTATACCAATGGGTATCAAAGCTTCATGCTGAATTGGTATAGAAACTTTTCCAGTAGCACCTATTATTTGTAAACCAATTACTTTCATGACAGGTAACTCGCTCTTATTGGGAACAGAGCCAAAAAATGCTTGGGATAAAGCACTTGCTTCACTGTCACTGTCAAGAAGACAATGCACTGTTACTCGAGGAGGGTGAGTTATTTTACACTGAACCGGTTTATTCATACACATCTTCTAATAAATCCTTCTCAATTTGTTTCCAGCTAAAGTAGTTTTGATCAATTGCAAGTATATTCACATTTAAATTTTGGGGTTCATTAATCTATACATTTTTAGCTGCCTTTTCAATCCTGTCCACCAATTTCAGATTAAAGCACTTGAGGACTCCCTCTACTTCTGTTTGCTGCACATCAGCCAAACTATCCTCTAACTCTGAGCAACTGTGTCCCTGCACAACATTACTACTTATAATGCTGTCGTCAGCTTTTACCATGTGTGGCAAGTCAATACAGCTATTAGATTCCTTGACCTCTTTACTATTGCTAACCCCTTCATTAATCAATTCCTCTGCTTTAAAACTTTGCAAAACCAATTCTACTTCTGCTACCTCAACTTCAGCTTTTAGAATGCCATCATTGTCAAAGATGTTAGCTTTTACCTCATCTTCATCCATAACACTCAAACCCATTAAGTACATTCTCCCTATTATTTACCGTGTATTCTTGTTCTTCTTTGACCCATTTCTGCAAAGTATCCAAAGTACTGTCCACTATATTATGAGAGTGGTTTAACACATCACTAGTACTTTCTACTCCTATTTCCTCATCCCTGTGTTCTGTTTGTGTGTGTTAGCTGACTGTTGTTTGTGTTTTTGTTACTGGCTATGTTACATTTACCGCCTGGTGAGCGTTAGTTTTCTTCATAGATGGGATTTAGTTTCCCACACACGGCCTGTTATATTCATTTGCTACAGCATTAAATATGGTAGCATTTTGTCCTTTTTCTTGTCTAAATGGCATTGTGTTTACATTTCTGCTTTCGTCATAATAATTATTACAAAGTGTGATGAGTGTCTACCCCCTCTTCCTCTGCCATGGCCTTGATTTTGATAATTAGGCCTCATATTCCTAACCTCCATATTTCTAACATTCACATTCCAACTATCATGATTTCTGTTTTGTACTTGATTGTTAGAAGATCTGGTATTATGCTGCATCTGCTCCTCCTCAGCAGCTACTTTCTACTCGCTCGAGATATTCAATGAATTTACTCACGTTATCTCTAGGTGCGAAAATGATTCTTTTCTGCCCATACCAAGGCAGCTTACTTTCTAAATCCATAATAATCATATCTGATTTCATCTTTTCTGTCAGATGTGACAGTCATTAAACCCACTTCATAAAGAAATCTTTTACTGATTTATGTCCAGGGGTTATCTTTATACCACTCCAAAACTCTCTTAGAACATTGTTCTGTTTGTTGAGTGACCAGTATTCGTTAAGAAATGCAGATTTAAATTCAGAAAATGTTTTACATTTTATCATAACGTCAGTTGACCATCGCAAAGCATCTCCTGAAAAATGACTTCTTATGAAGGAAATTTTCTCCCTTTTCGACCATGCATTAGGCAAAACATCTTCAAAATCATTCCGAATTCTAATGGACGAATTTGTTTGTCTGGATCAAAACGTAAAAATTGTCGACACTCAATAAAAGCGGCATCAACTGAAGCCACATGCTGCACAGTAGTGTTGCTAGAACTACTAGAGGTTACTCTATTTTCTAAGTTAGCAATGTTAGTATTCAATACTTCTATTTGTAATTCTACTGCTTCTGCCCTGTCAGAACATCTTTAGTCCATCTCTTCACAAACTTTTTCACTAGTCTCTTTTACTTCCTTAATATTTTTCTGACAGGTATCTACTTTAATCTTTACTTCTTCTCTTCTTTAGAGCAAAGTTTGGATTTGTTGCATATTCTTTCTGACAACCTCCCTTCCAAAAGTTCATCTGCATCTTGGAAATCTTTGCGAACTTAAACTATTCATTTTTCAGGTCATTTCATCTCTTAACTCATTATTAGTAGAATCAATTTTACTCTCAATCTTACTTTCCAACTCTTTGTTACTATACCTTAGTTCCTTTTGATGTGACTCCAGTTTAGCAAACAACAATTGCATCCAATTCGGAGCCTCTACCTTGCCACTTGGCATTTCCTGACCTGGCTAAATTTGTGACATATTGAGCTCAGCTTCATTATCTGATAAAGTTATTAATTCTATCTTCCACTTTTGGATTTCTATCTCAATTACTTCCACATCAGAGACAAATTCTAACCTGGCAGTCTCATTGAAATTCAAATCGGATTCTACTTTTGACAAATCACCTTCCGATTTTATATTTATTGGCTCGATGGAACCATCCTCATTAAATTCAGTTTCTGATTCTGAGGATTCATTGTCAGATATCAGTTCCTTCTTAAGGCTTACATAGGTATCCAATTTTAGTAACCTGTTAGCAGCAATTATCAAATACTTTAAATATTCTTGACTTAACTGCTCGACCTTGATGAATGGTGTCAGCGCAGTGTACCAGCAACCTTTCATGCAACGCGTTGCGACGTAATGCAGGCAGCAGCAGCAGCTGCCGGTATCGCCGACTACAGTAGCTTCAAGGGGGGCTAGGCACTGGTAAGCACTTGCCGCAGCTTGTAGGTGTCTCGCAGACCCACGCAGCTTCGTAATGACACACCATCTTCCTTTGACCTCAGTACCAGTGGCAACCGTGTTCCAGCGTCGTCTTCTTCTTTCCTTCCGTCATGATCCAAGTTACTGTGGTTGACATCCACTGTCTATTAACCACCAGTAAATCAAAGCACTTTTTTCGCACTGATTTCTGCCAATTTCACTTCGGTATCCTATTAGTGCATACCAAGTTTATTGTTTCCTACCAATCACTTTCACTGTTTAATTTTGTTGAATTAGTTTCCCGAACAATAAGCACCATATGTGGGGCGGTGGGTTTAAATAAGACAATGCGTCTTATTTGCACCAGGCAGTAACAGTAACACAGACAGAAACAACAACACAAACAAGTCAGCCAACATACACAAACAAAACACAGGGATGATGTAATAGGAACATTTCTTTCAGTGGACTGGACCAAAATGTGGCCATGCAGACTGGAAACTAAGGCCAGTATGTTCTCCATCGCTTTCTGGCTAACCACAAAATTAGTTGCCAGGCCTGTGTGAGAAAGACAGCGAACTATATACAATAACAATAGAAAAATATCATAAAATCAAACCCACTGCCCCACATATGGTGCGTATCGGCTGGGAAACCAAACAACGAGATTGAACAGTGAAAGTGATTGGTAGAAAACGACGAACTTGGTAGGCACTAGCAGGATACCAAAGTGAAATAGGCAGAAACCAGTGTGAGAATTATGCTAGTGTGGTGAAAAAACAGTGAATGTCAGCTAATGTAATATGGATCGTGACAGAAGGAGGGAAGAAGACAACACTGCATCGCGGCTGCCACCGGCGCTGAGGTCAGGAGAAGACGGTGCATCATCATGGAGCTGCATGGGTCTACGAGAGACCTGCAAACTGTGGCAGGCACTCACCGGTGCCCAGCTCCCCCCCCCCCCCCCCTCCACCTTGGAGCTACTGCAGTCGGCAATACCCACAGCCGTCCTCTCACCACCACAGCTGCTGCTGCATCCCGATGTGTCACATCATACTTGCTGGTACACTGTGCCGGCACCATTTGTCCAGGTCAAGGAAATAACTTAAGTCAAGAATATTTAAAGTATTTGTTAGTTGCTGCTAACAGGTTACTAAAAACGGGCACCTATGTAAATGTTAAGAAGGAACCGGTCTCTGACCATGAATCCTCAGAATCAGAATCAGAAACTGAATTTAATGAGGATGGTTCCGTTGATCCAATAAATATAAAATCGGAATGTGATTTCTTAAAAGTAGAATCAGATTTGAATTTAAATAATACTGCAAGGTTAGACTCAGTTTCTGATGAAGAAGTAATTGAAGTAAAGGTAAAAAAGGAGCAGATAGAATTAACAACCTTATCAGATAATGAAACGGAGCTCAATATGTCTCAAACTCAGCCAGGTCATGAAATGCCAAGTGGCAAGGTAGAGGCTATGAATTGGATGCAATTACTCTTTGCCAAACTCAAGTCACATCATGGAGAATTAAACCATAAATTTTGACTTTAGTAATAAAAAACTGGAAAGTAAAATGTATTCTAGTAATAAAGAATTGGAAAGTAAAGTTGGGTCTAGCAGTAAGGAATTGAAGGATGAAATGACATCAAAATCGAATAGTTTAAACTATAAAATTGATGCTACCCACCATGACCTACAAGTTAAAGTAGGGCAACAGTTAAACAAAATGCATAGTACTGTTAAATGCGACATTGACAAAGTTTGCAAAGATTTCCAAGATGCATATGAACTTTTGGAAGGGAGGTTGTCAGAAAGAGCAGGCAATGAATCCAAACTTTGCTCTAGACGAATAGAAGAAGTAAAGACTAAAGTAGATACCTGTCAGAAAAATATTAAGGAAGTAAAGGGACTTATGAAAAAGTTTGTGGAGAGGTGGGCAAAAGATGTTCTGAAAGGGTAGAAGCAGTAGAATTACAAGTAGAACTAACAACTAACATTGCTAATACAAAATTGTTAAGGCTTTCGTGGCCACTTGTTGACAAAGTGCCTATTGGCTTCTGACTCGGGTTCTTCGGCCGACGTTCATCTAATGATTTTTCTGACGTTTCGCCAGCATGAGTGGCTGGCATTGTCATAGCTTCACCCTCCATTGCCGGTGGTGGACTGGAGCCGAGCTCGCGGGCGCAGACTATATGTACCTGGCGCGCCAATGTCCGAGGGCTTCTCCGCGGTCATTTCCAGTGCGGTTCTCCTCTTGCTACCTGCGACGGTCGTTCGCTGCAGTACGGGAAGCCAGGATCCGTTTACCTTAAGGCTTTCCTCTTTCTTGTTGAAACTGTTCGCGTGTTTTTGTATTTCTACAGCTTCTCTAAACAAGCGCGTGTGATAGTGCTTCTCTACAGCCAGAACTTCCGTGTCGGCGAATTTTATTACGTGGTCTGTCTCATTCAGTGCGTGCTCTGCCACGGCCGATTTCTCCACCTGCCCCAACCTGCAATGTTGCTTATGCTCTTTGATCCTGGTGTTAATTGATCGTCCAGTCATTCCAACATATACTTTTCCGCATGTGCATGGTATACGGTATATTCCCGACATTGCAAGTGGGTCTCTTTTCTCCTTCGCCGATCTAAGACGCTCTTTGATCTTCCTTGCCAGTTTGAAAATCGTCTTTACGCCATGTTTGCGCAATATACGGCCGATTCTGTCCTGATTCCTTAATGTATGTGTACCGAAAATTAAGTGCAGATCCGACGCAGCGTATCACTCGGAATTAATCAAGGCATCTTCTCTGCCGGCGGACATACAGAGAATCTTGCGCAACACGAAAGCCCTACCACCTCGACTGTATGGATTACCCAAGATCCATAAGAACAACGTTCCACTGAGACCGATCTTTAGCGCTCCTGGCTCACCAACGTATAAACTGGCAAAACACTTGGCCTCTCTGCTCCAGCCACACGTGGGGAAGACCGACACATACATTAAGGACTCAGGACATTTCACTGAGAAGCTGAAGAAACTGAAACTTGCACCAAACGACATCCTGGTCAGATTTGATGTTGTTTCGTTATTTACAAAAGTGCCACTCAGTGATGCTCTGGAGCACGTCGGTTCCATGTTCCCGCAAGACATCAAAAAGCTCTTCCATGCATGTCTCACCATGAGCTATTTCACGTGGAATGGCGATTTCTACGAACAGCTGGAAGGTGTCACCATGGGATGGGTAGTCCTCTCAGTCCAGTGGTGGCCAACTTCTTCATGGAACAATTCGAAGCACAGGCACTGGACTCGGTGACTTGCAAACCCGAGATGTGGTACAGGTACGTCGATGATATTTTCGTGGTGTGGAGCCATGGTGAAGAACAGCTCGGTGACTTCCTAAGACACTTGAACAGCCTCCATGCCAACATAACATTTACCATGGAAGTAGAAAAGGACAAGAAACTGCCATTTCTAGATGTGCTGGTCACAAGGGAAGGCGAAAACCTGGGACACAGCATGTATCGAAAACCGACACACACGGACCGATACCTGCACAAACTGTCAAACCACCACCCGAGCCAGAAAAGAGGCATGATTAGTACGCTCGTAACGAGAGCAGGACGAGTATGTGAGCCGCAACACCTCAAACGAGAAATGCAACACCTGGAAACTGTTCTGAGGAGCAATGGGTACTCCACAAATTACATTAGGAGTGTAACAGAGCCAAACACTCGGCGAAGTAAGGAACCAGAAAAAGAAATGTCGGGTACGCTCTTTCTGCCATACATTCCCAAACTGACGGACAGAATCGGCCGTATATTGCGCAAACATGGCGTAATGACGATTTTCAAACCGACAAGGAAGATCAAAGAGCGTCTTAGATCGGCGAAGGAGAAAAGAGACCCACTTGCAATGTCGGGAATATACCGTATACCATGCACATGTGGAAAAGTTTATGTCGGAATGACTGGACGATCAATTAACACCAGGATCAAAGAGCATAAGCGACATTGCAGGTTGGGGCAGGCGGAGAAATCAGCCGTGGCAGAGCACGCACTGAATGAGACAGACCGCGTAATAAAATTCGTCGACACGGAAGTTCTGGCTGTAGAGAAGCACTATCACACGCGCTTGTTCAGAGAAGCTATAGAAATACAAAAACACGCGAACAGTTTCAACAAGAAAGAGGAAAGCCTTAAGGTAAACGGATCCTGGCTTCCCGTACTGCAGCGAACGACCGTCGCAGGTAGCAAGAGGAACACCGCACCGGAAATGACCGCGGAGAAGCCCTCAGGCTTTGAGGTGCCAGGTACATATAGTCTGCGGCCGCGAGCTCAGTTACAGTTCACCACCGGCAATGGAGGGTGAAGCTTTGACAATGCCAGCCACTCGTGCTGGCGAAACGTCAGAAAAATCATTAGATGAACGTCGGCCGAAGAACCCGAGTCAGAAGCCAATAGGCACTTTGTTAACATTGCTAACCTAGAAAACAGAGTAACCTCTGGTAGTTCTAGTAGTACTACGGCACAGCATGCGACTTTAGTTGACGCCACTTTTATCAGGTGTTTCGACAATTTTTACATTTTGATCCAGACAAACAAATTCATCGATTAGAATTCTGTAATGATTTTGAAAATTTTCTGCCTAATGCATAGTCGGAAAGGGAGAAAATTTCCTTCATAAGAAGTCATTTTTCAGGAGATGCTTTGCGATGGTCAACTGATGTTATGATAAAATGTAAAACTTTTCTGAATTTAAATCTGCATTTCTTAACGAATACTGGTTACACAACAAAGAGAATGATGTTCTAAGAGTGTTTTGGAGTGGTAATATGATTGCCCCAGGACATGAATCAGTAAAATATTTCTCTAGGATGTGGGTTTCATGATTGTCACATCTGACAGAAAAGATGAAATCAGATATGATTATTATGCATTTAGAAGGTAAGCTGCCTTGGTACAGGCAGAAAAGAATCATCTTCGCACCTAGAGATAATGTGAATAAATTCACTGAATATCTCGAGCGAGTAGAAAGAGTAGCTTCTGAGGAGGAGCAGATGCAGCATGTCAGATCTTATAACAATCAAGTACAAAACAGAAATCATGATAGTGAGAACGTGAATGTTAGAAGTATGGACGTTAGGAATATAAGGCCTAATTACCAAAATCAAGGCCATAGCAGAGGAAGAGGGGGTAGACACTCACCACGCTTTCATAACAGTTATTATGACGAAAGCAGAAATGTAAATACAGTGCCCTTTAGACAACGAGGAGGACAAAATGCTACCATATCTAATACTGTAGCAAATTAATACAACAGGTCGAATGTGGGAAACTAAATTCTGTCTATGAGGAAACGGGCGCTCACCAGGTGGTAACTGTACCACAGCCAGTAACAAAACCACAAACAACAGTCAGCCGACACACGCAAACAGAACACAGGGATGAGAAAATAGGAGTAGAAAGCACTAGTGATGTGTTAAACCACTCTCATAATATCATGGACAGTATATTGGATACTTTGAAGAAATGGGTCAAAGATGAACATGACTATACTATAGATATTAGGGAAGAAGTAATTAATGAGTTTGAGTGTGATATTAATGAAGATGAGGTAAAAGCTTACATCTTTGATAACGATGGCACTCAAAATGCTTAAGTTGCAGCAGCAGAAGTAGAGTCAATATTGTAAAGTTTCAAGGTGGAGGAACTGATGAATGAAAACGGGTAGCAATAGTAATGAGGTCAAGGAACCTAATAGCTGTATTGACTTGCCACACATGGTAAAAGCTGATGGCATTATTATAAGTAGCAATGTTGTGCAGGGACACAGTTGCTCAGAGTTAGAGGACAGTTTGGCTGATGTGCAGCAAACAAAGGTAGAGTGAGTCGTCAAGTGCTTTGATTTAAAATTAGTGGACAGGTTGGAAAAGGCAGCTAACCCTGTAGAGACTGATGAGCCCCAAAATTTAAGTGTGAATGTACTTGCAAATGATCAAAAATACTTTAGCTGGAAACAGGTTGAAAGTGATTTATTAGAGGATGTTTGTGAGGAAACTGTTCAGACTAAATTAATCTACCCTATTACAGAAACTTACATCTCTGAAGCAACAGTGTGCTGTAATCTTGATAGTGGCAGAGAAGCAAGTGCTTTGTCCCAAATAATATTTCATGCTATTCCTGATGATAATAAACTAGCTGATATGAAAGAAAGTGGTTCAAGAATAGTAGGTGTTACTGGAAAATTTTCTAGCCCAGTACAGAATGAGGTGTTAATACCAGTTAATATAAATACAGTAACAACAGAACAGATTGCATATAAGCAAAGAGGCAGTAATAATAAAGCATGGGAACTGCCTATTACAGTAATGAGGAATGAAGAATATCAGCAGAAGGATACTGAATTTGGTAGTAAAGTGCCAGGTGCTAATACAAAAAGTGAAAAAAGGAAAAGAAGGCACTACGCAAAAGCTTTTCCTACTAGTTTTAGCATTAATAAGCTAGTAGCAGTAAAAACTAATGAAAGATCTAAAACTAAGAAGTTTATGCAAGTGCATAAAGAACCATTCAGGAAGATAGAAAAGAGATTCAAAAATAACAGTAACTAGTTACTGTAGGGAGTCTGCCACTCTTTGCTGGATACACAGTTTGGAATACCGTGCGGTCCCAGCTGCATGAAACTTTATTTGCGTTTCAAGTTTCATTCCCTTCTTCTGTTCTCTCTCAGTAAGTAAGAATCACATATGTCTTCATGTTGTATATATTCTATTAGGTTATAAAGTCTTCCTTTTAAGTAGTCTTCATAGTGAATAATTGATCCTAGACATGACTAAACCAAAATGATGCCTTACTAATGAATGTGATAGGTAAATGGCAAAATTCTGGGTACCGATAAGAGGGGGAAAAAAATAATAAATAAAAAAAAAAAAATAACAGCGAGACACTTTGCATTATAAAATGTAATTGAAGCGAGGAATGCACAAATCTTATCAATTAGAATCTGCATAAAGTAATAATTTTAGTGGGAGTAAGGGTAAGAAGGCAAACACTAGCATTTTAACATTAATTAAAAGGAATGTGTGGAACTTGGGTGAGGATCACACCAAATGTATAGAGAAATAATGAGGTCAGTAGGCTGACAATGATAAGAAGGGAGAAAGAAGTGGCAAAGTATACGTATTTTGAAACTGAAGAAAATGGAGAAATGAAGTAAGTAGGATGATATATATAATTAAATGATGGAGAATTGATGAATAATTTCCCTCACATCTCAATAAGATAGTGGAAAACACTTAATCTCGCTTAAGGCATATGGTAAGTTTATTTGGTAAAAATAGACAACAGGATCCTACAAATATGTTGGGAAATGCAGATCGTAAAATATTGACATGTTGAGAATAAAAACGTTTTTTCATAGTGAGTACAACAAAGCTAAGTAAGTACTATTAAGCAAATGACTTCTTTAGTATACTAACCCATACGATAATCGAGCCAAGCAAAAGTAAAACTTGCAAAGGTTACTCAATCTTCTGAGTTAAAGCAACATCTGAAATAATAAAACCAATTGCCAAAGAGCCAAAGAGGTTACTATTTATGAACATAAAGGTAACTAGAAAACTTAAAAACTATGACTTATGAAAAAAGAAAAGGATGAATGCAAAGTTTGTACTTCAGGCCAAATTATGAAGAAAAAGGAATCGTTTTCTCAGATATAACTTATTGCTAATTGTCCTTCTGACAACCTCTCAATTATTAGAACTATTGCCAGGAATAGATTAAAAATTGTGCTTTATCCTCCCTTAGATGTAAGTTGAGAACAGAAACTTAGGCTATTCTCAGGGACTTGGAGGCAGCATGAAAGATTAACAACAAGCTGTAGTATAAATGAATGCAAGACGACCCAAACTGTGGTGAATCATACCCTTTCCTTTTTTATAATAAAATTGAATGAAAAAGTAAATTCTCCTACCACATTTCTAATCATTTAGTGAAAAGTGTAGAACAGATGCCCCCCTTAGTGCCTACAATTGTGGTGAAAAATGTGAGTACTGTAAAGTGAAAAATTCATGTGTATTTCTTTTCAGGTAAAGACTGAAAAATTACTATAAATGAAATAATAATAATAATAATAATAATAATTTTGTAACTATTGAAAAATTTATGTAATGTTTCTATCTTAATTTTGTAAATGATCTTGTGAATCTCTTTTATATTGTATTTTCTATGTGTATATAAGCAAGATTATTTTGTATGTGTAGTAATAAGGAATTTTCTAAAAATCAATTTTATTTAAAAGAGGTAAACTAAATAGTTACATCCCTCATTTCTAGATATTTAATTTTGTTAAAAAATAGATTTTTTCACAAAAATAAATAGGGGGTGATGAAGCAAAACAAGCACTGTATTGTGTGTGAGATACAGAGGCAAGCGACTGTGCAGGGACTTACCCCAGTTCATTGCCAGTAGTGCCACATCACCTTAACGTGTCTGAGCATAGCAAACAAGTACTGCACCACAATTAAGTATAAAATTGAAAGTCAAAATTTATGTTTAAAACTTTGTTAACATGTATTTTATTGAAATAACATTTTAGATATTGAATCTTCAGGTACCTAGACTTGATTGTTTCTGTAAAAATGCTGTTTTAAGAAAAAAATACGTGGCACTAAATAATAAAGCTAGGAAGCCAGAATTTGGTCAGAATGTGCCTATGGAGCACATAAATAAGTGGTACAAGTTTCAAAGATAAAGAATGAAAATTACGTCCAGAATCCACGTTTTTAAGAAAAATGGAAGGTGCTAAAAACTGAACTTAGAAACGTAAAAATTTGTTTTATGCTTCAGTTTTCCCTAAAAATCATAACTAAGAGACTATGTTAAGCTACCTCTTACAGGTTTTGAGCAATTAAGTGAAAACCAATTTTGTAACCAAAATATACCCAATTGTAGTGGATTAAGTACTTTTAATTTTAATGACAGAAAATTTTGGTTAAAGCAGATGATAAAACCTACTAAATACAGCTGTACCAAATTTTAGAGTTGTAGCGTTGATAACAGTTAATACAAGTTCTAGTACAGGTATGGTTCAGAGGTAATGATCTACCATTAGTTCCACTATAAAAATTCAAGAAGGCAAAGTTTTTATTCAAGCGAGCTGAAATTTTTTCTGTGCTTTCAAAAAACTTACCTAAATACGATCTTTCAAAGTGCCGCTGCGCAGTTACGCGCGTCCTCTACATGCGGCGCTGTCTGCCAGCCACGCAGCAGCAGCAGCGCCACCTAAGCCGCCAGCCAGCCAGTGGCCGCTAGACTTGGACTCAGTTATGATGTGACTGTTAAAGTGTACACATGTCTTACTCTGTTTACTTGATCTATGACTTTCATGTATTGCGTCCTCCTCGAAATATATTTGTTCAACTTGAAGTTATAACAATTGGCGACGAGGATGGGATTTTTCTTTTCCATCGTTGACCCACAGGTTTCCATGGCTACTTTAGGGCAACTACTGCAAGGTCTCATAGTACAGCAAACGCCTCTCACAAATGCGATTTGTGATTTCGTCGCGGCATCCAATGCGGGGCGTCTCTTGTCGTTGTCTCTACCTACATTTCCTCCTTACAACGAGACGGCGAAAGACTGGTCTGATTACGAAAAACGTCTCCAACAGCAATTCTTGGCATTTCATGTCGCGGACAAACAAACATGATTTCACCTCAAATGTATCAGTTGTTGTCGCAATTGGCTCCTTTCAAAGATCCTGCATCTTTGTCCTTTGCTGAAATGTGCTCACTTCTGTCCGTGTATTTTCAAAAGCATACGCATGTGGTAGCCTCTCGTGTTGCCTTTTATTGTTGTCAAAAACAACCGAATCAATCCTATCGTGCTTGGGCTGCTGAACTTCACGGCCTCAGTAGAAACTGTCAATTTGTTACTGAAGTTCACAAAGAATCCTACACCAATTGCATGGTACGGGATGCTATTATCTGATCGGCACCCAACAAAGAAGTTAGGCAACATGCCCTTCAGTCGGCAAATACGACTCTAGATTAAGTCCTATCCATTGCTCAGTCTTTTGAAATTTCTAGCGCCGCTGGAGCGCAAAGAGAGTCATGGGGCGACGTCGGGGAAATACAACCTCTGTGTGATGTTGACGAAGCGTGTGGAATGGAATGTCCCCGCTGGCCGACGTGGCCGCAATACGCTCCTAAGCGCAGCCTCGGCCTAACCGTAAACAAACCTCTCAGAAACTGCAGCAAACCCCACGGCAACTTCTTTCATGTCCGCGGTGTTTTACGAAACATTCATGAGACAATTGTCCACAACGTTGGGCCGTGTGTCACAAATGCAAAAAAAGGGTCATATGTCATCCGTTTACAAATCCGGCCGTATACATAGTCTTCATGAACATGACGCTGATTCTGATTCTGTGTTGTCTATCAATTGCACTTCTTCCTTCCAGGGAAGTTATTCCTCACTGTCCAAATACTTGGTCGAGATGTTCACTTGCAGGTGGATACTGGTTCTGCTGCCACTATCATCAATTCTCAGACGTATCTTTAGTTGGGTTCTCCAATCCTGTCACCTGTCACTAGGCAATTACGGACTTACAATAAACAGAAGATTTCTCTCTTGGGACAATTTGATGCTGAGGCATCTTACAAATCGGTCGTTCACACGGGTCCCATATTTGTGGTCGATCATAGTAACGCGTAGAATCTTTTTGGTTTCGATGCCTTTCACGTTTTTGGGTTCTTCATAGATGACTCTGTCAATATAGTCGCTGATGCTATTCCTTATGCTCAATTGTATTCCTTGTCGACGACATTTTCGTCCCTTTTTTTCCTGGGTTAGGCCGTGCTAACGACTTTGAAGCTCATATCACGCTCAAACCCACTGCTCGCCCTAAGTTTTTTCGGGCTCGGGCCATTCCTATGGCCCTTCGTGATCAGGTCAAACGGGAGCTGGATCGTCTCACTGCTTCAGGGGTCTTGCTTCCTGTCACTTCCGGTGAGTGGACCTCTCCTGTCGTTGTCGTTGCTAAGCCCAATGGTGATATTCGTCTCTGTGGCGATTTCAAAGCCACTGTAAATGCTCAATGTCTTATCGACACTTACCCTATGCCTCAACCTGAAGAATTGTTCACTAAACTTGCAGGAAGCCAGTATTTTTATAAACTTGACCTGTCAGAAGCTTAGCATCAACTTCCTCTCGACGCTGCTTCCCGGCAGTTTCTGGTCCTTAACACGCCTTTCGGCCTCTATCAATACCAACCCTTGCCATTCTGGATTGCCAGCACCCCTGCTCTCTTTCAGCGATTCTTGGAACAATTATTGCTCACTCTCCCTGAGTGTATAAATTACCAGGACGACATTGTTGTCACTGGCTCCACCACTGACAAACATCTTCAAAATTTCCGCACAATTTTTCATGTCTTACAGACTGCCAATCTTAAATGTAATTTTCAGAAATCAAAGTTTTTTCAGGCATCTGTCACGTACTTTCAACTCTCTCGGGATGGTATTCGTCCGCTTCAGCAAACTGTCACTGCGATCGATGCCCTTCCTCGCCCTACATCTGTTAAGGAACTGCAGGCCTTCTTGGGGAAAATAGCATACTATCACAAGTTTTTACCATCTGCTGCTTCAGTGGCTCAGCTGTTGCTTCGCCTGTTGCATAAAAATGTGCCTTTTCACTGGTCCGCGTCATGCGATGCAGCTTTCCAGAAATTGAAGATTATGCTCAAACAGGCCCTGTGCCTGGCTACTTATCGCCCTGGCCAACATTTTGTTCTTGCCACGGACACCTCTCAATACGGCGTCGGTGCACTCCTTGCGTACCGTTTTTATGACGGTTCTGAACAACCCATTGCTTATGCCTCCAAAATGCTCATGGATGCCCAACAATAGTATTCTCAAATTGAAAAAGAAGCTTTGGCCATTATTTATGCTCTTCATAAGTTTGGTGTTTTATCTCCATGGATCCAAATCTCATCTTCTTACGGATCACAAACCACTTGTTTCCTTGTTTTATCCATCAACATCACTTCCTGACAACCCTGCACACCACCTCCAGCGTTGGACTCGTTTCAATTATGAGATTCATTTCCGGCCGACGCCTCAACATGCAAATGCTGATGCACTGTCTCGCCTTCCCATGGGTCCTGATCTGGCATTCGATAGGGACGAACTTTTGTGTTTCCACCTGGATGTTGCCGAGCAGCGGGTTGTGGACAGGTTCCCCATAACTGGGGACCGGCTGGCGGCTGCTACGGGTTCTGACCCTACCCTCTCCCGAGTTTTACACTGTATTTAGAAGGGTTGGCCAGATCGTCCATCCGCTAAGACTTCTGATCCGTTGCGGAACTACTACGCTTTGCGTTACTGCCTCATGGCTAGGGATGGTGTTATCCTCCTTTCCACCGAAAATGCTTCGCCGCGTGTTGTGGTACCTGCGTCTTTGCGTGCTTCGGTCTTGCGCCTCCTTCACCAAGGGCACTGTGGTTTCTCTCGCACAAAATCTCTGGCGCGCCATCATGTGTACTGGCCCGGCATCGACTCTGAAATCACACACATGGTTGCTCCCTGCGGCCTTTGTGCGTCACAGGCCACCGCCCCTAAGTCATCTTTGTCACCATGGCCTTCGCCTGAGAAGCCCTGGGAGCGTATTCATGCTGACTTCGCGGGACCTTTTTTTGGGTACTTATTGGCTTCTCATTACTGACGCCTACTCTCCTTTCATTGTCCGTTGCACGTCGCCTACCACCGCGGCAACCACCAATGCTCTAGCTCGCATTTTCTCTTTGGAAGGCATCCCCCTCTACTCTTGTTACTGATAATGGTCCGCAATTTGCCTTTTCCGATTTTGCAGATTTTTGTGCCCGTCATGGCGTCATGCATGTCACGGACCCTCCGTTCCATCCACAGTCAAACGGTGAGGCTGAATGACTGGTCTGCACATTTAAGGCTCAGATGAGGAAACTCCTGACTTCTTCTGCTGATGATGCGCTTCTCCAATTTCTGGCTTCTTACCATTTCACCCCCATGGGCGACCACAGCCCGGCTGAGCTCTTACATGGCCAACAGCTCCGCACGCTACTTCATCTTCTGCGGCCTTCCACCTCACGGCCGTGGGTGCCTTCGCTTGGCCGGTTCTCCGCCGACGACCTTGTTTGGGTACAGGGATATGGCAGGAGGCCAAAATGGAGTCCAGGCCGCACCTTACGACACCGTGGCCAACGCCTGTATGATATCCAGTCGGACACGGATGTTGCAGTGCGTCATTCGGACCAGCTTCGGCCTCGTGTGCTGGCAACGCCTGTTCTGGATGCCGCTACACCACCTTCGGCTCTACCTGACGCTCGGGATACTGGAATCTCTCATTACTCACAACGCAGTCCTCTCACCATCATATCGGTGCCAGCACAGGAACTGACTCCACCAGGAGACGTGCCCATGCAGGAACCAGATGACCATCATCTGTCGGAGCAACTCTGCTTGCCTCCTTCTCCTACGGACGCGGACACATCACCCATGTCTCCTGTTATAACAACCGGACTTGCCGCAACGGGCAGATTGGTGCATGGGGCCCCAACAGATTCGACCCCCACATCTCCTGTCATCTCGACCCGTTATCATCAGGGACACTTCCGTCCGTATGGGAAGCCTCCTCCTCGAGACTTTACGACCAGTCAAACAACACCTATGGATGTTAGCAATCTACAGGCCACCTCCATCAAGACCTCTGCAAAAATTCAAAGGGGGGAAATATAACTACATTGTGGATAATAATTGACTTACTGTTATAACTTCAAGTTGAACAAATATATTTAAAGGAAGAGGCAATACATGAAAGTCACAGATCTAGTAAACAGAGTAAGACGTGTGTACACTTTAACAGTCAAACCATAACTGAGTCCAAGTCTAGCAGTCACTGGCTAGCTGGCCTCTAAGGTGGCCCTGCTGCTGCGTGGCTGGCAGATAGCGCCGCATGTAGAGGACGCACGTAACTGCACGGCAAGTGTTGTGACTCGCCGATCTTTAAAAGTGCCGCCGTGCAGTTACGTGCGTCCTCTACATGCGGCGCTATCTGCCAGCCATGCAGCAGCAGGGCCACCTAAGCGGCCAGCTAGCCAGCGGCCGCTAGACTTGGACTCAGTTATGATTTGACTGTTAAAGTGTACACACGTCGTTATATCTTTGCAATTTTCACGCTGCTAGGTTAGTTTTGTTATTGCTGCCATGCTGTTAATCATGGCTGCTCCACTGTCTGTTTGTACCAAAGAAGAGCAACGTTCAGTGATCTGTTTTTTGTGGTCGGAAGGCGTATCAGGTGCCGAAATTCATCAAAGACTTTTGGTACAGTGCGGGAAAGGTATTTTGCCACAACGTAGTGTCTAAGAAATGATTGAAAAATTCTCAAATGGTTGCACAAGTGTTATGCATGATGAAGGAGCCGGACGACCATTTACCACAACAAATGAAGAAACCATTGAGCGATCACGTGAAATGATTCTCTTAGACAGATGATTAACTACTGACAAAGTGGCACATGTCTGCAAATCAGTCACAGTTCTGCCTACGAAATCATCCACAAGAGACTTGGATGCCATAAATTTTGTGCAAGATGGGTCCCTAAACAACTCACACAGTTGCATAAACAAATGCGCTTGGACATCTGCAAAAAACATTTGGGTCACTGTGGTAACAAAGGGGACAACTTCTTAGAAAGGGTCATTAATGGTGAGAAAACATGGATAAATCATTACGAGCTGGAGAGTAAATGGCAGAGTATGGAATGGAAACATCCAAAGTCGGCATGCAAGAAAAAGTTCAAGACCCAACTGTCCACAGGAAAACTGATGCTTACGGTTTTTTCGGGCATACAAGGTCCAGTACCAGAACATTATGGGGAAAGGGGCACAACAATAAACAGTGTACATTACAGCGAGATGCTTAGCGTCAGGCTAAAGCCTGCAATTCGAAGCAAACACTGAGGATTGCTGTCAAAAGGTGTAGTGTTGTTGCACGACAATGCCCATCCACATACTGCTGAAACACTCCAGAAACTCAAATTCGAAGTACTGGATGATCCTCCATACAGCCCCGATTTTGCCCCTACTGACCATCACTTGTTTAGTCCACTCAAACAGGCATTAACAGGCCGTCGATTTGCCTCGGACGAAACAGTGAAAGAAGTGGTGCGTTCCTGGCTCACAGGTCAACCGAGAATCTTCTTTCATGAGGGCATCAGGAAGCTTGTACAATGATGGACCAAGTGTGTTGAAATGCAAGGAGACTGTGTCGAAAAATGATGTTCTTGTAAGTTTCCTATTTGACTACAATAAAATTTTATAACTACTTTATGGATAATAATTGACTTAGCCTTGTACATGTAAAAATTAATAAGATTCTGAATTAATTCATGACTATGTTATTAAAGACTATGTGTCCGAGAAAGCGATCGTTCTGAGGCTGCTACCATGTGTTCAGGCAGTAGACGACAGATGTTCCCTCAAGCATCCACTGCGGCACCTACATAAATACAGCATGAGATGCAGTAGTATGATTCACTTCACACTCAGCCACTGTAAGATCCACGACTGTTAAACGTCGGATCACGCTCTGCCTCAGATGATGTCAGAGATGGATTGTGACAAATCACGTATTTGCTGTAAAAACAGACAGTGAACTCACGAGGATTGTACACCGTCCTGAATCGCTTAGATTTCATTAGAGTATCTGTTAGTGTGCCGTCCGTGAGAATTACAAATCCATGTGGCAAGCGGTGAATATTATTTCCATTTATGTTGAGCATTTGTTTGAGTATTAGTAATGAAGGCAAAAAACAAGTTGGTAGGAACGTACTGTAGAGATGGCCTCTGAACTGATAATAGTGCTGTTCAGAATAGAAAGAATTACTGTCAATTGAACCTAGTGACTTTCAAAGTGCTGTACATGAAAAACTTTACTCAATAAATGTATGAACTAGAACTTTATAGTTTCATTTAAGATCACAGTCCTGAACCCGCTAAGTAAAAGGAGAACAGAAACATTTCTTTCAGTGGGCTGGACCAGAATGTGGCTGCACACACTGGAAACTAAGGTCAGTATGTTCTCCATCGCTTTCTGGCTGACCACAAAATTTGTTGCAAGGTTCGTGTGAGAAAGACGGCGTACTAAACAACCATTGGCACTAAATAATTAAACCCGCCGCCCCATGCTACGCAACAGAAGGCACAGACTACCTTGTTGCTATCTAACACACCTCACCAAACATCGCCGGCCGAAGTGGCCGTGCGGTTAAAGGCGCTGCAGTCTGGAACCGCAAGACCGTTACGGTCGCAGGTTCGAATCCTGCCTCGGGCATGGATGTTTGTGATGTCCTTAGGTTAGTTAGGTTTAACTAGTTCTAAGTTCTAGGGGACTAATGACCTCAGCAGTTGAGTCCCATAGTGCTCAGAGCCATTTGAACCATTTTCACCAAACATCCATCCGACTCCAAACTCACTACCTGTTTCCTTATACACCTAACCACTTACATCCTCACACATAACTACTTCTTTTTTGAGGAAAGATATATAAACAAATCCATGCCATGGCCATAGGTGCATGCATGACACCCTCCCATTTAAATTTCTTTAGGGGCCATCTAGAGGAAGCCTTCATAGCCTCCCAAAACCCTGAACCCCTTGTCTGGTTCAGGTTCAATAATGATGTCTTCATGATCTGGACCAGGTGTGGCTCATAACTAAAGACTCTGAGGCAGAGCCACCCAAAAATATGTATTAAAATAAATTTCTCAATGCTGCATTACAGAATTTAAATTATCAGAACGCATTTCGCATATTTCCCACAGAGATTTAAATAATGCTAGTCAACATTTTTTGAATTGTTGATATGTGATGTCACATGATGTTTTTAGAACACATCATAGCTAGTCTTAAGGCTGTACCTTGAAATCCCATTTAGCTCTAGGTAGCAGAAACTTGGGTGCGTGTTTTTCTCAGGGTACACCTGTTCTGGGCATCCTGAAGGCTTTGGTCTCTCAGTGTAAGGGTCTCCTACCACCCTGCACACAATTTTCACATTCCACTGCTTACATTAAAGGAGAATGAACACAGTTGCTGAAACTTTGCTATCGAATCCCTGTCTCCATATATCTCTATTATGCTTTGATGTGTCTTTAATCAACATTTACAGGGTGTATACATGGACAAGGAAAAAAAAATCCCGGATTTTTCCCGGATTTCCCAGTTGAAAATACACTTTCTCCCAGATGAAAATACACTTTTTCCGTGTTAAGTGACAGTATACTTTTCCTCGGCACTGTAAAACTTATCAATCCTTTGATTGTTTATGGTTTTATACACTGACGTAGAACTACCCGGCACTTTAGAAAATGAAACTCAGGGGAAAAAAACACGTTTCGGAAAGATCTTTGATGTGCAGCAACATGTACACTGCATATTTTCGTGTTACGAAAGTATAAATTTGAATGCCACCAAACACCGCATGTTACTTTCCGAAGCATTGAAATCGAGATTGCGACGCGCTTTCATAAGCCAGTCACAGCTCATGTCACGTCATCTCGCCAGCTGATGACAGCATAGGACACGTGATGTAACGTGATGTAGTCAGTCAACAGCAAGGTCATTCTTAAGTAGCACGAACACACAAATAAGGAAAGTTAATGGTTTAAATTAATATACATATTGTTGCTACAAGAAAAGCAAAGCTTTCACATATAACATTGGTCTCTAAGATTAATAAGCTGCAAGAGAAGCTAAGCTTCCATATTAATGTTGATCTCTTTTCTGCGTGTTACGCTTTAAGATACATCACATAAATGTGCCAGTAAAATTTTTAATAAGGACGTAAATGTCTGATCTTCTGGGCTAGAAATTCTTCTAGATAGTCGTCCCTAAAGAGTTGATTTTTAAATGAGAGTCAAACGCTCTGTGATTTAAGAAATTCGTCGTACATTCTCGCACGTAGTTCACCTTCATAAAAGGAAATTAACTGTCAAAGTAACGCTTTTCAAACCACCATTCGCAATATTTTCCTGTGACCTGTTAGAAATAGGTTCGGTTCAGGAGTTGCCAGAGAGCGCCAGGTAACAGGTGTCACTGCACTTGCACAACTACGATGATGCAGGAAAGCCGTATGTTCGTACTTGTAAAACATTAAAAGCTCTTGCATTAAAGCGAATCTAATGTAAACAGCTGTCACGTCACTCTCATCGGAGGCAATGTGTTGTTAAGACGCATTGCATAGTCTTTCTAAAGCCTTTGACACAGTTTGCTGTTGGCAGACGCTTGTATGAGCACTGTGTTTTGTTGCATACAGCGCATTTCCTTTGCGACTTAAGTTTTATTTTCTTTTTTTTCCCCCCCTCGTTCATGTTTTGTTCCTGCAGTATTATTCTGCAGAAGCGGGATACAGTAATATTCTTTGTTAGAGTATTGGTTCTTACCAGTCAAAATCACAAAAATTTAACTGAAAACTTAAACAATGAAAAATTCCCGGAATTCCAAAAGAATTCCCGGGTTTTTCCTGGTTTTCTCCCGGATGAAAAAATTCCCGGGTTTTTCCCAGATCTCCCGGTTGTCCCGGATTGTATACACCCTGATTTAGTATTGTTGTTCTGATAGTGTTTTAGACAGTTGTTTTGTTTCCGCCTTTAACATATGTCTCACCACCTAGGGAGAGTTTCACAAATGACTACAGGAAAAAGTGCATGAAATATACCCCTTGCATGAAATATGTCCCGTTACTTTAGTTTCCTTGCTTGCTGACTGCAAGTAATGTGCATTATTAGCATTTTTCTTTTTGTGAGTGTATTATGTATGAGTTTAGTAAGTTTTACTTTCTTGCAAATAACAGCAGCAGACCATGAGTTTGGAAACAATGCAATATGAATTCACTGAGCAATTTATTGGGTAAATTTTTGAAACATGTTGGGAGGATGAAAGTAAAGGAACTTGGTGCAACCAGATTCAATGTAAACAGAACAAAAACAGTGTAAATCCACACAAGGGTATACATTCAATTTTAACAGAGCAATGTATAATGCAGCTGAGTGGCTGTGTGCACTATATCTATTGAAATGCATATTTTTCTAATACGTAAGTGTAAATATGACAAGTATAGTCTGTACATTTCCGTGGCGGTGGCTCTCATTGCTCACATCCGCCAATCACAGTACAAGATCCGTGATATCATGGAAACATAACTGTTTCATCACACAGACTGATAAACACCATGGTTTGAGTGCACAGAAAATTAAACGTCTGAAATTTAGAAATGAAAATACCAAAAACTATATGCATGAGAGGAAGCTGACATACACCTCATTACAAATCTCTCCAAAATGTGTCTTTTAGTATGACTTGTGGTAAACTGTCAGAAATTGTGACATCGGGGGATAAATACACTACCTATAAATTTTATCTTGAAGTTAGCTCCATCCATACCTCTGGCTATATTAAGCCCACTAACCATTAATAGTACCTGCATTTTGACAGCTATCATCCCTTTAACATCAAAAACTCATTCCCATATAGCCTATCCACCCATAGACAGTGTATCTGCAGAGACAAATTCCCTTGCCCAGTATGCTGAAGGTCTCACAAAGACCTTCACAGACAGACAATGTCCCCCAAAACTAGTCTGGAAACAGATTTCCCACACCATATCCTACAATATTCCAACCATGTAAAAGAACAAGCTGCATAGGAGCATACCTTTCATCAGCCAATATCATCCTGGACTGGAGCAACTGAATTACGTCCTTTTCTTGGGCTTCAACTATCTATCATTGTGCCCAGATATGAGGGATATCCTATATGCAATCCTCTCCATCACTCCTAAAGTAGTATTCCACTGCCAACGCAACCTACACAACATCCTGGTCCACACCTGTGTCACTCCCACTTCTAATCCCCTTGCCACAGTGGTCATATATCTGTGGAAGTCCCAAGTGCAAGACCTGGCCAATCCACCCATCCAACCCATCCTAATACAGCTCTGTCACAGGCCTCTCCTGTCCCATCAGACGCAGTGCCCCCTGTGATAGCAAACCCGTCATGTACCAGCCCTGCTGCAATTCCGGTTCAGTATTTTATTTATGACCACCAACCAGATGTCCACCAGAATGAATGGCCACTGCCAGACTGTGGCCTACAGAAGAAATGACTACCCAGTAGTGGCAGACTATGCCATTGAGTACAACATACTCGAGTTCAATGGCTGCTTCACAAACTGTGTCATGTGGAGACTACTCCTCCCTCACCACCAACCTTTCTGAACAACACAGATTGCAGTTATACTTGAAACATATCCTTCATTCCCATAATTCTCCTGGTCTCTGACTCTGTTAATCCACAGCACCTACACCCTCTATCCAACAATCTCCCCTTCCACTGTCCTTCCACCCCCTCTCAATCCACTCCCTCATGTCATTGCCATTGTGTGGTGTCCTTGAGTTGCATTCCTATCCCATGCACCTGCAGCTTCTCCCTCCCACATTCCTATACCGCAGACCTGCTGCCTCCCTCTGAGCAATTAGCCACCTGTTCCCAACCATCCCTCCTCCACCCCACCTCTTTTTTTTTCTCCTTTACCTACCCCTTTTGCACCTGTCAGTAAATCAATGTTTCCACTATTAAATGAGCTGTCTCCTTTAATACTAAATTATTTATACAATCAGGAGACTTTTATCTGCTTCTTTTTGGCCTATTGGTATCTTAACGTTGTGTATATAATGGAAAAATGCCTTTTTACACGTTTCTTGGCAACATGCAGTTTCAAGAATATCCACAGCCATGGAAGAGCAATGGAAATGCAGTAGAATTTGTGTCTATGGTTTCTACTCATTATCCTCAAGTATAAGAGGCAATACTCTTATGTTTCTCCAGTTCCATAGCAAATCTGATCTCGTGGCAAACACATTTAAGTCTCATCAACATTTTATTCACCTCTTGAAGAGATTCATTAAATATAATGAATGTATCATTGACATAACACCTACTGTATACAACCCAATTGTTGTCTAATTGCACATCTCACAAAATTAAGCCTAGTTTACACAATGACACTAGGTTGCAGGCAACTACACTACTGGCCACTGCGCATGCGCGCCACGTGTTTGCGCAACTCGTTGGTGATACTAAACAGTTTCGGCGTGTTCCAACTTTGGCGACACTAGTTGCATGAGTTTTGAGGTTATGTGTGTTCGTAGAGTGTAGACAAACTGAAATATGAAGTACAGAACAGAGAATAATGTTTGCTTTTTGGATATCTATGCTTTGCACAGGTGTTTGTGGGATTTCAGTGATGCTGGTTACAAAACTAAGCAACATATTGCAAAAATGGTTCAAATGGCTCTGAGCACTATGCGACTTAACTTCTGAGGTCATCAGTCGCCTAGAACTTACAACTAATTAAACCTAACTAACCTAAGGACATCACACACGTCCATGCCCGAGGCAGGATTCGAACCTGCAACCGTAGAGGTCGCTCGGCTCCAGACTGTAGCGCCTAGAACCGCACAGCCACTCTGGCCGGCAACATATTGCAGCTCCTGAGACAGGTTGCAATGAATTTATTATTAAATTAGGAGCTCATATACAACTGAATTAAGAAAAATACAAGCAAATGTAATTCTAACTGTAGAAATGCTCTTGTCTACAAGACTAAAAACCCATCATTTGAGTTGCCCAATCTTTTTTTTTTTAAGGAATATTGTTGACAGGAGGGAAGGCTATGCAAATCAAGAAGCTACATTGTTTATTCAATATTCATCTATTTAAAACGTCACAGCAGTGATCCCCATTCACAAATGTTTGAATTTTGAAATATTGCCACTGTACAGATCTATCTTCAAAATAGTAGTTTGCAAGTTATTCTCTTCTTAATGGGGCCTGCTTCGAATAATTACTGCTGTTAATGTTAATAATTATTACTGTTAATAATTATTGGTGTTAATGAAAAAGCATCATCACCAACTAAACCTGCATCTTATAGCATGCCGAGTGCATGCAATGTGATATGTAATTTCAGTTCTGGCGACAGTGCTTCAGGCATTACAATATCTGTATTACTTACTGCATAATTAACTCTATTTAGAAGAAACATTAACAGTTCTGGTGACATTCTAAGATAATTAAAAGAACTTCTTGGGTCTTCCATTACAAATTATTTCAGCAAGGACGCTGAGCAACTGAGCTGACGACTTTTCTTCATCCACTCACGAATCAAAACACGTTTCTTTTTTTTTTTTTCTTAGCAGTGATGCCATGCAACAAACTTTAACTCCGTCACAACTCGTGCGATGTGGAGCTGCCAAAACTTTCATTTCAGACATGACTCAGGAACCCACAAAACAATGAAGCTGAAGTATATACTGGTTTTGCTGTGTCTACCGTCAAATATGAAACCATTTTCGTGCAACTCATTCCACACAACGAGTGGCACAATCCAATGTCATCGTGTAAACTAGGCTTTAATTCTTGTACCCTCACCTTGTGCAAACAGAATTATGGCATTTTCAAAAAGATTTCCCATCTATCATTTGGAGATTGATGACATTCTTCCTGTGTGTGGCACCACTGAAGTATTGTATTGATGAGCCTTGTTTGACTTTTAAAAGAGTGCGAACTTCTCCATGTCAATTAGTTCAGTGGATGCTGTTCTCTCAAACAGTTTGTCCTATAGATTAAATACACCAAAGGAGAAGGCAATGTAGATGCATATACTTGTTAAGAATGACAGACTGTATGGAAGAAAGCAAAAGGACAAATGAGTTAAAAGGACACTTCTAGAGCTTATATATATGAAAAATGTTACAACCGAAAAGAAGATGACATGTGTGAGCAGACAGTTAGGACACTAATAAGATGACATCCTGAATTGGAAAAAGGGACATTAGCAGTTGCAAAATTACTATAGGGACATTAGCATTTGCAAAATTACTATGTTCTCTATGACAAAGTATTGTTTCACAGAGAAGACTCTTTACACTGGGAGAATGGGCAGACCCCTCAATGATTAAATTAGTCTGAGATATGGCCACTCCATGGTACGAAAATGTTAATAAAAATTAAAAAAGGTCACAGTATTTGAGGACAGTGATACAATTAAGTCAATGAATTAGCTACTGTGACCAGTACCAAAAAGTGAAGTTAATGAATCACATATCTCAATGGGATATTCTGCTGATTAATGTCTAACGCCTAGAGTGATTGTCACGCATGTGGGTACATCACAGTATGTGGATGATGGGTACAGTCATTGAGTTGATAAATGAATGAACAGGGTAGCACTAGCTTTTTACATAGCAAATAACTTCTTTTCAAGGGATTATAAACAAAACAGTATTGTACACTAATAACTAATCATTCAACTGAGGTTGTGCTGTTTTTAACAGACTGGTGTTAGTAAAACACGTTCAATATTCTTGTAAAATTGGTCCATGGAAGAATTAAATTAGGCTGTAATTGGTATACATTTATTTTATGTGACATGCACTTCTTCTCATTATAGTCCATCAAGTGAAATCTTTTATATGTCACTGTCATTTTTATGACAGAAGTGAGGAGTCACATGGTGCTGATGTACAGTATTTGTCAATTTTTTTTGTTGTTTTTCTTTCCAAGAGGCTTTTACTTATTTCTAGATGTCAAGTTACATTCATAACCTGCAATCCACAGTGAAACGCATGGTCAGAGGAAACTTTCCAGTGCTCCATGTATTTCGATTTCTTCCTAATCCATTTGCTTATGGAGTGCAGTAAAGATGGCTGCATAAATGCCTTTGTGTAAGCTGTGTTTAGTTTACTCTTGTCTTCAATGTCCCAATGAGAGGCATTCATATATTCCTGGCATCATCACATAATATTGGTTTTTGGAACTTATTAAGTGAGCTTTTGCACAATAATTGACATCTATCATTGAGCACCTGCAAGCTTAGGTTTTTCGTTTTTTCTATCATGACCACCTTTGGTTCCAAGAAACCTGTAACTGTTAGTGCTGCCTTACCTCAATATCTTGTTATTTCTGTCTGGTGTGTGTCTCACGAACTTGAACAATATTTTGGGATGGGTAACATGAGAGTTTTGTATGAATTCTCCTTCACAGATTGACTGTATTTTCCCAGTATCCCGTCAATAAACTGAAGTTTGTCACCTGCTTTGCTACAACTGATCTTATGTGACTTATTCCATTTCATATCCCCACCAACTTTTACATTCACGTATGAGATGACTGATTCCAATTCTAACTTACTATTTTAGTCATGAGATACTAGTTTTTTGTGTTTTGTGAAGTGCAGAAATTTCCATTTCTCAACATTTAAAGCAAACTGACAAACTTTTCACCACTTTGGAATCTTATGAAGATCAGACTGAATATTCGTGCAGCATTACTCAGGTACGACTTCACTACAGAAAACTTTATCATCTACAAAAAGTCTGAGGTTATTAATAATATTGTCTGTCCAACTATTAATACACAACATGAACAGCAAGGGCCCCAAATACTTCCCTGTGGCATGCCTGAAGTTACTTCTACATGACTTTTCATCCAACTAACATGCTATGTCATCTCTACCAAGAAATCCTCAATCCAGTCACAAATTTTCTTTGATACCTGGTACAAGGGCACCCATAACCAGAGGCAACGGAGAATCTCCCCCAGCTCTCAGGGACAGGAAAAAATATAGTGTAGTCAGATGTTTTTCTTCCAAGAAAATGATTTACAAGTCGGTATTATGCAGGTTTTTACCAGGGTCACAAATGGAACATATTTATGGTTACTTAGAAGTTGCCAAAATATTAAAAATACTCCATAGCCCCTAATCTAGTCCTTCCCCCCCCCCCCCCTCCATGCCCCCCCCCCCACACACACACACCACAAACTATTGTATGGGTGCCCCCATATGATTGTACCTGATGTAGTACTAAGTCAAGTGCTTTTCAGCATTTACCTGATTACCTTGATCATGGCTTTCAGGATGTGATATGAGAAAAGCAACAGTAGGGTTTTACATGACTTCCATGTTGGTAAGCAGGTTCAAGATACCTCAACGCATGTGAGCTGAGAACTAGTGCAGCTAAGAGATGTCAATGATATTTGGTGTTGGTTTTGTGGACTACTTGCAGTACTCTTCTTGTGGGTGGGTGTGAACTGTGCTTTCTTTCAATTACTGGGTATATTTTTGTTTCATTTTATTCATTTTTCCCAAGGCACATACAGCATCTATATTGCTAAACAAGTATTCCGAAACCTGGGGCACAGTACCCAGATCCATTTGCAGGTTGCCTATCTAAATTCTTACAGGAGGAAACAAAATTCTGATTTTGAATATTTTGTGAAGTTATTGTCCAAATTTAAAAATTTAAAATGCTGTCTTAGCCTACTCATTAAGCAATATAATCTCGCAACTGCCAACAAACTTTACACATAATTTAAAACATCTTTGAAACTCTGCCTGTGTCTGTGTATGTTTTGTACTTAGTCATCAGCTACAGACATAGAGAAGTTAATAATGTGAATGAGAACAGGCCACTGTGGGATATGGAATTCAAGAGGTATCACCACCACAGTTTATGGAGGAAACTGGTCTGAAAGTTGCAGATGAAATGAAGATGCAAGGTAAGTGGAAATACTAATCATAACTTTGCGAAAAACATAATATTGTGTGATCATATTTACTGAGTACATGACAAATTTTTACTAGACCCTGGTACTGATATACATGACATATATTGAATAAACAGTCATTTCTCACAAAAACCAATTACTATTGGCCTGACGTTGGCTTCTTTGGAGAGAGAGAGAGAGAGAGAAAGAGAGAGAGAGATGTGAAAATGCCCATATTATCTCAAATCACTTGTTCTGTTTCCTTCACTATTCTCCCAACCATAGGGTCTGATACTGTAAGTTAATATAATGGTGTTCTGAAAGAAGGATTGTTTGCCAGGTACCTGCAACAAACAATGGCATATGCTGTCTGACTTTTTCCCAGTGTAGTAAATATTTTTGAGATTGTAGCAATTTGTGTTGAATGGTAACACTAACATTATGCAATATTTTCATGGAGCACCTCCTCATGACCTTCACAAGATGAAGGTTACTATCAACATCATTGTCTGAAGATCACCTGCAGATGCCCATGGAAACATTACATAGTTTCAGTGACACCATATAATGCAACACCCAACAATCTCAGTAATAATGATATGGCTAAATAATGTAACACACTATTACTTGTTGATGTTATTTGTGACTGGGTGACGCTTATTTGTATTGTTTTAAATTTCTTGTCTAGCTATAACTTATTTCACTTTCGTTTATTTCAGCTGTTGTGGCAGAGAAGAAACGGCAATGCTTAAGGGATGTTTTTAGCAGAGAATGCAACAAATTTCTACAAGGAGTGGAGACAAGACACTTGTAGAGGAGATTACCTCATGGCCACACTTCGAAACTATGCTATTCCTGAAGGACACTACTGAACATAGATAGCTCCATGGTGCTGTTTCTCCTTCCAAGAAAGTGATATCATGCAATGCTGACTTTGAAGTAGAAAGCAATATTGTATCTGATATATCACAAGGAGAACTTGCATCTGCTACATCATATGCATCTTCAACAAGCAATCTTCCGTCTTTCCAACAGCTTGCTCATGGTTTGTAGCCAACATATTGTTTTGTCATCAATTTTTGTGCCAAGAAGCGTGGAAGCTCTGCCTAACCCATCCACATGAAATGTCAGCAACAAACTCAAACCACAGCCAGATATATATGATGACTCATTTCTGGCAATAGAGCAGGAAAAGTTGAAATCATTTGCAGCAATGCTGCTTTGAAGGAATAAGCGATTACATGTTTTTAATGAGCTTGCAACAATTTTAAAGAACACACCTATCCATAAAAAACTTGCAGTTCATCATAAACTGCAACAAGCTCTTCTAGGTGAAGAACCACCTGCTGTGCTTACCAATGTCATATGGTATATTATATCTTCTCAATCACTGAGCAGTGCATGTCATACATACACACTGACTGGGAGTAACTTTATTTTTTTTTTAATTTTTTAAGAAAAACAGTCTACTTGATGATACAGTGATAAAAATGCTACAGTTGCTCACTAACGTGACGCAAATTAAGTGGTCCAATATGCCTATGTGTCCACCTACCTGTCAAATTTCTCAGACAACAGCACAGACTCTTAAATAAAATGTTTTATCTATTGTGTACACAATGTGTGTAGGTACTACAATGAGCTATCCATTGTTCTACTTTTTTTGCAAACTACTTTGTAATAAAGTTTGGGAATATTGTTTAAAAGACTGTACAGTCGTTTTAATTTGTGATCATTAAATGCATGTGCAAGTTACCTCTATGCTAAACCAAAACATTCCTCAGGTTGTATAGTTTCCCTGTATGTCCATCATTTTGTAATTGCAAGCTGAATAGCTGTAAGAATACACTGAAATGCTTCCATCTGCATCATGCAGTAGCTGAAAAATTTTTCCTTGTCTCTGTCTTCAGTTCTGCATGGTAGTGGTGAAATTCTTCTCGTGAATTGCATTTGCTTAGTATAAGACTAACCCAATATCCCTTCTACTTCAGTTGTTTCTTTGTATCACGAGGTATGCATTTTCTAGAACATACCAATCAATCACTATCCATTGTCCAACAAAGAAGTTCAGTTGTCTCATGAACTCACTGGCGGCCAGCCGTGTGTCGGATTTTACTCGGCTGCAGTGGATGAGCTTCAGCAGTCGGTCGTAGTCGTATGACAATATGGATAACATGTTAGTCGGATGAATATGGCCCCAGTGGATGTCCAGGCTAAGGACATGTTAGGTTTGGCGGATGCTGAGGTGCTTCTATTCTTCATTCCTGCATGTCTGGTTAGATGAAGCCTATCTCATGACACAATACCAACAGGACAATGTTTTTTTGCTTTGCTGTTTTAGGATTTCGTACAGGAAATTATTATGGCTTTCTCTATAGAGAAACCTTGGCAAAAGTTAAAGTGAGAGGAAGTTAACAAACTGTATTATGAAAAACAAATGGTTTTCTAATTTATGCAACTTCCTCAAGTTTAGAAAAGATTGGAAGTAGTTAAATGGGTCTTACACCCCTTGTAAGTGCACTATTGCATATTTATGTCCGTTAGGAAAAATGCATCACACCTCTAATTCCAGAAAGAGCTCATTACTCTTCCATCTGGTGATGCAGTTAGACCCTGATGTGTCACCCCCCCCCCCCCCTCCCCAGTGGTTGAGTCCTAGTGATGAAGCTCTTTCTAGATTTCAATCAACAGAACTACAGCTTGATGATTATGCACTGGATGATGGGAATCATTACTCTACTTTATTTGCTCCACGTCAGCAATGACTGCGCTGTTGGCTTTTCACGAACAGGGGTTGGGGGTGTATTCAAACTATCTAGACAGTTTGGCATTCGTACTTGGCTTTCAACATCCCAACAAGATTCAAACAGACAAGAGTCACAGGCTGCACTACCCTCCATAATTGTGAGGTGTACTCTGCAGCTGATACGCACTAAGCAACACAGGACATGTTGACTAGCTCCCCATGAGGTGGCTGTGCACTTCTTCAAAATATTATTCCTTGCACTGACCTTCAGCCTAGTGTTATGGCAATTTTTCTTACAGTACAGTGAACAGTCAAGAATTACAGCCAAATAATGAGATGTTGGGCAATGTTGAAGTTGTCTGCCTTGCAATGTGATGTCCAATTTGTACTGGTCTTCTCCATTACATAAGCAAAATGTATGCACCTGAGTTTCACTGGGGTCTGGCCTTGGGTGACTGACCTCTAAAGGCTAACTGTATCCAACGATGAACTTAACTTTTCTTCCATCTCTTCAAACATCTTCCCTTGGGCTGCCACTGCTGTAATGTCAACATAAATGAAATGCCAGGAGTGTTACAAAATGGACTGATCACTGGTGTAAATATTAAAAAGTGCAGGAGTGAGCACAATGCCTTGTGGTAGGCCATGCTTTTGTATGGACCATCTGATCTTCTTACTCTGGAAAAAGACTCGACATCTTCTATTATGCATGGGAAGGATGTTAGCTGTTAATCAATGGTGAGCTGGTAAATTTTCTTCAGCATCTTTCTGTGATTGATAATGGCATAGGTAGCTGTTAGTTCAACAGACACAACTCCAGTTATCTTACCCCATTCAATGAGCTGAGTGGGGTTCTTTATATGACTGCAGCACAATTTTCCAGATTGAAAACCAGCTTGTTGAGAAATAGATTTCCTTTAATTATACTGTAAATTCAGTTAAGAACAAGTGTCTGAAGGTCTTCACACAGTGGCACAACAATGATACTGGACAAAAGCTTTTAGGCTCCTTACAAGGTTTAAGCAATACAATCACTCATGCTCCTTCAGAGCCTGGGAATATACAGCGTAGCTACACACTCATTCAGGAACTTAAGCAGCCACTGCAAGGTGATCCATCCAAACTTCTTGAGCTGTTCTACTCTGAGATCATTCATGGCAAGAGCTTTATAAAACTTCAAAGTAAAGACGGCAGATTCCAGTTCATTCAAGGAGAAGGACTCTGTTTGAACTAAAATTCAAGCAAGTTAACTGCCCTGAGCTTACTGTTGTCTAGGTGATGGTCACATCCATTGCTGTCAGTTCAATAAGTAGGATACTTCATCCAATTTCCTGAAGGCGCATAATAAGTAAGTGTTAAGATGATGATGGGACAAGCTAGTTCAGATCACTGAGCTAAGAAGAACTGTTTGCAATAAAATAACTGACTTTATTAAAGTAAATATCCCAAGTATTTGCTGTTTGAGCAAACTGTGAACATAAATTGGATACTACCTTGTCACTATCAGCAAAGTACAGTGTCAAGCCCCCTAAAAAACTGAAGTCCTTAGACTGACACTTGCACCCCCATACAGAGTAGACAACACCAAAGTTTCTAAGTCTTGGGCAGTAATGTTCAAATTAAATCACTGTCTCCGACAATCCACAAATAAATGGAAGTCCCAACTATTTGCTAAACTGCAAATAAATGCAAGTTCCGACTATTCACCACACCACAAATAAATACAAGTCCCAACTGTGGCTATCACAAAAAAAAACGGCGGGGGGGGGGGGGGGGGGGGGGGATACTACCTTGTCACTATCAGCAAAGTACAGTGTCACAGTGTCAAGCCCCCTAAAAAACTGAAGTCCTTAGACTGACACTTGTACCCCCATACAGAGTAGACAACACCAAAGTTTCTAAGTCTTGGGCAGTAATGTTCAAATTAAATCACTGTCTCCGACAATCCACAAATAAATGGAAGTCCCAACTATTTGCTAAACTGCAAATAAATGCAAGTTCCGACTATTCACCACACCACAAATAAATACAAGTCCCAACTGTGGCTATCACAAAAAAAAACGGCAGGGGGGGGGGGGGGATACTACCTTGTCACTATCAGCAAAGTACAGTGTCAAGCCCCCTAAAAAACTGAAGTCCTTAGACTGACACTTGTACCCCCATACAGAGTAGACAACACCAAAGTTTCTAAGTCTTGGGCAGTAATGTTCAAATTAAATCACTGTCTCCGACAATCCACAAATAAATGGAAGTCCCAACTATTTACTAAACTGCAAATAAATGCAAGTTCCGACTATTCACCACACCACAAATAAATACAAGTCCCAACTGTGGCTATAAAAAAAAAAAAAAAAAAAAAAAAAAAAAAAAAAAAAAAAAAACGGCGGGGGGGGGGGGGGAGTTCAAGAAATCACAAGGTAAAGTCAGTCTTGAAACTGTAACTCACTCTGCACTGCAGGAGAGGCCCATGGACCATTGTACTCTTCAAAATTATGTGTACTGTTGCCTGCAGCCCCAATTACAAGATCTTCTTTACCGAGATCTTTTCCTACAAAGCCTTACCATTTTGATACAATATTATATACTTACGGAAAGAATATTTTTGCATGAGACTAGCATTGTGAAATATGTGTCATATTTACTTAAAGAAAATTTATCATCAAATGACAGAACTGTAAGGTCCCACTGCTTTCCATCTTGGTCTTCTCTTAAGTTTCTTCTTGTAATGCTTTATCAAAGGCTGAAAATTCTTTTTACAACTTTACCTGGCAGTCTCAATAATCTTAAAATTTATATACAGTATGTTATGGCTGCTGATGTAACACAGATTGTACTACCACTAGTTCTCAAGAAATTAATGTCTATAATTTACTCTTGTGGCCCAAGCGCCACAAAATTTCTACATTTTTCAACGTCCTTCTTTCCTAGTTACATGAGGTCTTTACTTAAATTTTTACAATGAGGACAATGAGGTCCCTCTTGGCTCTTTACATAAAAGTATGTTTGCAGATGAGTAGAGTTATATATAGGTTACATACCACTTCATCTTGACTAAGAGGTAAAAAATTCTTGACAGGCTCTTCCATAGGAGGAAGAAGCTCCATTAGGCTGCTGAAAACATCCTGTAAATTTGAAAACATATTTGCTTCAGTTGTTGGTAACACATACCATAAAATATTCACAAATTCAAACAGCTTGTAAGTATGCTTTTATTGGCTGTCAAGACGTTTCATATCCATGGGTAAATCATTATGCTGTAGTTTTACATTTCATTCATTTCTTAGAAGAAAAGTTAGATTCACTGCACTAGAATGATGACATTTACCCTTTTAATATGGTATTTCAGTATATGATTATTATTCCCAAATTAGACTACATTACTGAAATTAAATATCACCCAAGGAAAAATTTATTGAATCTGATGTTAATATTCCTAATGGCTCAAAATGCAGTACATTATCCTGAATGGAGGGCCATCCACAGACTAGTATATGTTTTCTAGGGTGCTCCATGTTATATGTAAATAACTAACCAAGTAATATGATCAGCAATCTCTAAACATTTAAAGACAATGCAGTTATCTATGAGGAAGTGTTATAAGATACAAACTGTCAGATCTTAGAAAATATTGGAACAAAAGGGGACATCAAGCACATACATAGTGCCCAGGTTAGAGGTATACAAAATCATTTGTTTTATTTCTGTAACTATTAAGGTTTGTAGCTGTATTTGTCCAACACTATACACAGGAGCTCAAACACTTAATGTGTGTTGGTACAGCTCAATGTGGGCACCATTTGTAGCTCAACAGATAACAAAATAGTAGTCCAATCCTCCCCACATGTTGATAAGTATGACAGGTGTTATGGCCTCTACATCTGTTGTCTCAAATCTACCAGATCTTGAACCTTTGTTCTGCAAACAATTTCCCTGTTAAATCCTCATGCACTGAAATCCAGAAATCTAGTGGAGCCATATCAGGAAAGGTGAGGTGAGAGAGCCAGACAATGGGAGCCCCCCCCTTCCCACCCCACACTCAGGAAACATCTCATGGAGAAATGTGGTAACATCCCCATGATAGTGGAGTGGAGCACTATCTTGCTGGAAAATTATGTCGGGAGGCATCTGTGGAACAGCATAGTTTGCCAACATGTCAAGACCATGTTTACATAGTCCCAACCACAAATTAACTTTTAGTGTGTCCTTTTCATGCTCAGTCACTTCTCCTAGAGTCTCACTTCCCCATATTCAACTATTATATCAGTTACCTTTGTCACAGATGTGGAAGGTACATTCATAACTGACAGCACTGCACTGAGGTAGTCATTGTTGACATCTATACGATGCAACATTTCAACAAAAAAATCACATCATCTGTGATGATCCTCCAGCTTAATGTGATGTTAAGCTGAAGGTTGTAATCACGCAACTGGAGACGTTTGTGCACAATGTCATGTACCGTCGAATGGGGGACAGCTAGTTCCCAAATATGTTGTTTAATGGATTTACGTGAGCTTCTATCGAATGCTTCGCATACAGATTCCATGGTCTCCTCATTTCCAAGCATTTTACGATGTTTTTCAGCATCTGAAATGAAATGGCCCATTTCTCAGAGAGATCTGTCCCATTGATAAATGTATGTCTGGGAGGAACCATGTTCCATTCTCTTCTTGCACACTGCTGAACATGTGTTACTGATATAAACTCTGCTAACCATTGCACACATTGCACCTTTCCCTGTGGTGTCCATGTGTTGATTGTCCAGATTATGTCTTCCTGCTGCACAGGAAACATTTGGCTGGATGCGCCATACAACTCAGTGCTGTTCATGAAATGGTGAGGATTGATTGTGTATTTACCCAACAACATAAAATGCTGAGTTCTTTTGTTATAAGCATTTGTTTGTGTATACCTCTGGCAGGCTGGCAGTAAAGGCTAACATAGATCTCTGCGTTGTCAACTGCTTCACAAGAACTTACTTAGACAATTTCAAAAACTGGTCTCAAAGATGGAATCTATGAATATTCTTCAGACACTTTCATATTGCTCTCCTAGAGACCTTGAAAATAAAATTGTGACTAATAATAGCATTCAGAGAGGTGTTATAATTCTACCTCCCACATGCCTTCCATGAATGGAATAATAAAAATTGCCCTCTGCTATTTACCTCACACAATATCAGTGAATGAAAATATGCAAAACAGCTGAACCTCCCACTCATGGACCATGGAACTTGCCATCAGTGAGATGGCTTGCATGCCTGAATGATACAGACAGCCATACTGTAGGTGCAACCACAACAGAGCGGTATCTGTTGAGAGGACAGGCAAAAGTGTGGTTCCTGAATAGGGGCAGCAGCCTTTTCAGTAGTTGCAGAGGCAACAGTCTGGATGATTGACTAATTTGGCCTTGTAACATCAACCAAAACAACCTTGTGTGCTGGCTGAAAGTAAGGAGAAACTACACCCGTAATGTTTCCCGAGGACATGCAGCTCTACTCTATGGTTAAATGATGATGGTGTCCTCTTGGGTAAAATAGTCCCCCATTCGGATTTCTGGGCAGGGACTACTCAGGAGGACATCGTCATCAGGAGAAACAAAACTGGCATTCTACAGATCAGAATGTTAGGTCCCTTAATCGGGCAAGTTAGAAAATTTAAAAAGGGAAACAGATAGACTGAAGTTAGATATAGTGGGAATTAGTGAAGTTTGGTGGCAGGAGGAACATGACTTCTGGTCAGGTAAATACAGGATTATAAATACAAAGTCAAATAGAGGTAATGCAGGAGTGGGTTTAATAATGAATAAGAAAACAGGAATGTGGGTAAGCTATTATGAACAGCATAGTGAACACATTACCATAGCCAAGATACACTTGAAGCCCACGCCTCCCACAGTAGTACAAGTTCACATGCCAACTAGCTCCGCAGATGATGAAGAGACTGAAGAAATGTATGATGAGATAAAAGAAATTATACAGATAGTTACAGGAGGTGAAAATTTAGTTGTGATGGAGCACTGGAATTCGACAGTAGGAAAAGGAACAGAAAGAAAAATTGGAGGTGAATATGGACTGGGGAAAAGGAATGAAATAGGAAGACACTTGGTAGAACTTTGCAGAAAGCAAAGATTGACAGAAAGTGAAAAATTGCTAATCAGGAATGGCTACTGAAAAAATGGAAGAGTTCGAAGCACATTTCACATAAGCAAAGATAGATACCGCAAAGGAAAATTAAAGAGGTCTTTGGAGAAAAGAGAAGCAGCTGTATGAATATCAAGAACTCAAGATGGCAAACCAGTCCTAGTCAGAGAAGGGAAAGCTGAAAGGAGTATATAGAGGGTCTTTACAAGGAAGATTAACTTTAAATCAATATTGTAGAAAGGGAAGTGGACGTAAATGAAGATGAGATGGGAGATATGATACTGCAAGAAGAATTTAACAAAGCTCTGAAAGATCTAAGTTAAAACAAGGCCCCAGGGGTAGACGATATTCCGTCAGAATTAATTATAGCCTTGGGAGAGCCAGCCTTGACAAAACTCTTCCACCTGGTCTGCAAGATGTATGACATACGTGAAATATTCTCAGACTTCAAAAAGCATGTAGTAATCCCTATTACAAAGAAAGGAGTTGCTGACAGGTGTGAAAAGTACTGAAGTATCAGTTTAATAAGTCATGGTTGGAAAGTATTAACATGAATTCTTTACAGATGATTGGTAAAACTGGTAGAAGCCAACCTCAGGGAAGATCAGTATGGATTCCAGGGAAATTTAGCAACACGTGAGGCAATACTGACCCTACAATTTATCTTAGAAGATAGGTTAAGGAAAGGCAAACCTTCATTTATAGCATTTGTAGACTTAGAGAAAGCTTTTGACAATGTTGACTGGAAATTTGAAATTCTGTAGGTAGTAGGGGTAATAGCAGTTATAAGAGTTGAGGAGCACAAAAACAAGGCAGTAGTTGAATAGAGTGTAACATAGGGTTGTAGCCTATCCCCGATATTATTCAATATGTACATTGAACAAGCAGTAAAGCCAACCAAGGGAAAATCTGGGGCAGGAATTAAAGTTCAGGAGAAGAAATAAATACTGTTGAAGTTTGCTGATGACATCGTAATTCTGTCAGAGACAGCAAAGAACTTGGAAGAGCAGTTGAACAGAATGGACAGTTTATTCAAAGGAGGATATAAGATGAACATCAACAAAAGCAAAACAACGATAATGGAATGTGGTAGAATTAAATCGATTAGGAAATCAGATTAGGAAATCAGATTAGGAAATGAGACATTTGAAGTAGTAGATGAGTTTTGCTATTTGTGCAGCAAAATAACTGCTGATGGCTGAAGCAGAGAGGATATAAAATGTAGACTGACAATGGTGGTGGTAGTAGTAGTAGTAGTAGTAGTAGTAGTAGTAGTTTATTCATCCAGAGACAATTTACATTGCATGGATTTCGTCAAAAAAATACATAGCATATATATACACACACATATAGGGTGAACAATACTATACAAAATACATATGTGCATAGTAGACTACGTAACATCAGACCACATTGAATTAGCATGTACAACTTTGATTATTTACATTGATGTATGAGAAAGACTTTTTACATGGAATACACAGTTGATATTTAGATATAACACATACAATTCTAGCACTTTTGCACATATTATTTATTTAGATCATAGCAACAGTCAGATAAAAATTACTATTGGCACAAAGTACATAAATATAATTGTTTAGTATGGAGCTATTCCAGGTATTCTTTTACACTATAATAGCAGTTGGTCATTAAAAATTTGAATACTGCTTCTTTAAATGAAGACAATTTTTTTATTTCTTTTATCTTTACCGGTAGTTTGTTGTACAATCTACTTCCTTGTATGTTTGTTTGTTTCTGCGCCAAAGCCTTGTTAACTCTTTTTATATGAATGTCATTGCACTTTCTTGTGTTGTAAGTATGTAGATCCGAGTTGGATTGGAAATTGTTAATATTTCGTTTTACATTAATTACGCTTTTCTGTATATAGAGGCACGGTAGGGGTAGAATATTCAGCTGTTTAAATAATTGCTTTGAAGGAGTTAGCCTTGAACTGTTGGTGATTATTCTAACAGCTCGTTTTTGTAGAGTGATGGTAGTTTTGAGATTTTTCTTACTATGACCCCAGAAGATGAGGCCATAGGTAATAGCAGAATGTATATAAGCAAAGTAAACAGCTCTGCTACATTCCCTACTACATACAAAGCTAATTTCAGAAGAAGAGCAATTTATTAATAATGAATATAGATTCAAGTGTTAGGAAATCTTTCCTGGAGTGTAGCCACATTTGGAAGTGAAACACGGACAATAAACAGTTTAGATAAAAAGACAACAGAAGCTTTCAAAAGGTGGCGTTACAGAAGAATGCTGAAGATCATATGGGTTGATCACATAACCAATGGGGAAGTACTGAACAGAACCAAACCAGTCTTCAGACTGTGGCACAACTCAACCAAAAGAAGGGATCAGATGAGGGGGTAAAAACTACAGAAGAAGACCAACAGATGAATACAGTAAGCAGATTCAGAAAGATGTAGGTTGCTGTAGTTACTCAGAGATGAAGCGATTTGCACATGATATAACAACATGAAGAGCTGCATCAAACCAGTCTTCAGGCTAATGATCATAACAACAGCTGAACCTAAACATTTTAAAATGTCTACTATATGGTTTTTCCAGTTTTAAGTTGTCATCAGTAAGCATACCTAAGAACTTCGAACTTTCTACTTTGTTTATTACTTCTTGCTGATATAGTAGGTTAATAGGTGGTTGGATATTTTTTACAATACGAAACTGGATGAGCTTTCCTTTTTCAACATTTATAGTTAGCCCATTCATGCAAATCTAGTCAACAACTTTCACAAATATACCATTTACTATTTTCTCTGTTGCTGCTTCTTTTCTCAGCTTCACAACAATGCTTGTATAATGTACAAACATGACCAAGTCTGCTTCCAGATTCAAATAAAACAAGATACCATGAACATAAAACAAGAATGGTAGTGGACCAACGACCCAAGCCCATGGAACTCCCATTGTAATTTCTCCCCACACTGATGACGTGGTGTCCCTCTTTGTATTACTCAAACAGCCTAGGGTAACTGTCCTCATACTGTTTCTTAAATAAAAGCTATACCAGGCATGTGCTGAACTACATATTCAATTAAAACTTAACTACTGTAATAGAATAATACAAATGGCACTATCCAATGCCTTTGATATGTTACGGAATATCACTGAGCAATGTGGTGCATTGGTTAGCACACAGGACTTGCATTCGGGAGGACGACAGTTCAAACACACATCTGGACATCCTGATTGAGGTTTTCTGTGACTTCCCTAAAGCATTTCAGGCAAATGCTGGGACAGTTCCTTTGACAGGGCACAGCAATTTTCTTCTCCATCTTTCTCTAATCTGAGCTTGTGCTCCACCTCTAATCACCTCGTTGTCAATGGGACGTTAAACACTAGTCTCCTCCTCCAGTTACAGAAGATCCCAACTGGTCATATCTTATCATTTAAAGGTTTTATTGTATGTTCAGTTAATGAGTAAATAGCTGCTTCTACAGAGTAATCCTTTAGAAATCCAACCTGTGACTGGATATGTATCCCATTACTGGACAGTGGCTGAAAATCCTTGAGTACATTACCTGCTCAAAAATAGATGTAAGGAATGACACTGGAGAGCTGTCATTGACATCCGTGGACTCACTCTTTTATTGATGGTCAAATATGGTAAATTTTGATCAGTCTGGGAAAACACTCTGAATTAATGAGGTATTACCCAAGTGACTAAGAACATTACACATTGTACAGAACAAATTTGTATTTGAAATGTGAATGGGAAATTAATTTTTATTTCACTAAATGTCATCTGCATTGCTTTTTCAGTGTATTGTTTTGCTGTCTCTACTAAACTAGTTCAGCTAATTATCTTGGATAGTTTTAAAAAGTAATTATTAATAGTATCTGCTATACATAAACTGTCTTTTACAATGCTCTCATCATGGTTAACATTTCACTTAGGTAAATGTATCCACTGCACAAAAGAAAGCAACTAAAATTATGTGTGGGGTTTACACACTTACATCTTGCAGGCATCTATTTAAGTAGATGGCAATATTTATCACAGCCTCAGCAATTTATTACCAATAATCCATCTGAGTTCAAGAGTAAGAGAGATATTCACATCACTAGAAGGAAAAAATAATCTGCACTGCCCTTTAATGAATATAACTTTGGCACAGATATACAGCTACAAAACTCATTGACAATCACTTCAGTCTCCATAACATTTCCTGCATTATATAGAAATTCCTGAGTAATAATTATCAAATATGTATACAGAAAAAAAAGTAAATGGTCAGCATGTAGCCACATTAATATTTTCATTAATGTGCATTCTATATTTATTCAGTTGACATGTTTCATATCATAACATTTATTGTGAATACGATCTATGGAACACGTAACTTACTAACTGTACTTTATAGTGGATAACAGAGCAGAGACGCAGATGTAAATGTAGACTACATTTTTTGAATTATTCTCTTTTATACAATGAATGCATTTTGTACATCTGAAGAGTTAGCATAGGACTAAATAACAATACTGAAAATACATGAACTTATATTAACTGACTTCTTTGTTCTCAAAAATCTTATGTGTCGGGGGCTTCACAGCTTACATACATTGTATAAGACATATTGTTGGTAGATATTAAGCTGCATTAATGAGTATACTTTATTTATAAGACTGGTAACTGGCATGTCCATCTCAGGTGATATATAAGCATGGACATTTAAATTACTGATATCCTACTGTCAATTTTAAACTTTTTGGAAACTTTCACTCTCATGTAATGGCAAATTCACTGTGATATGCATGCAAGATCTACTATAAATGTCTTGTCAGAAGAGCTGGTTAACCAATCAAACATGTCAATTTCTATTATAAGTATAGTTGTGAAAGCAACCTCCTGACCCCACCGACACCCCGCACCCCTACCTTCTACCTTCTTCCTAAAATCCACAAACCCAATCATCCCGGCCGCCCCATTGTAGCTGGTTACCAAGCCCCCACAGAACGTATCTCTGCCTACGTAGATCAACACCTTCAACCCATTACATGCAGTCTCCCATCCTTCATCAAAGACACCAACCACTTTCTCGAACACCTGGAATCCTTACGCAATGTGTTACCCCCGGAAACCATCCTAGTAACCATTGATGCCACTTCCTGATACACAAATATTCCGCACGTCCAGGGCCTCGCTGCGATGGAGCATTTCCTTTCACGCCGATCACCTGCCACCCTACCTAAAACCTCTTTTCTCATCACCTTAGCCAGCTTCATCCTGACCCACAACTTCTTCACTTTTGAAGGCCAGACATACCAACAATTAAAGGGAACAGCCATGGGTACCAGGATGGCCCCCTCGTACGTCAACCTATTCATGGGTCGTTTAGAGGAAGCATTCTTGGTTACCCAGGCCTGCCAACCCAAAGTTTGGTACAGATTTATTGATGACATCTTCATGATCTGGACTCACAGTGAAGAAGAACTCCAGAATTTCCTCTCCAACCTTAACTCCTTTGGTTCCATCAGATTCACCTGGTCCTACTCCAAATCCCATGCCACTTTCCTTGGCGTTGACCTCCACCTGTCCAATGGCCAGCTTCACACGTCCGTCCACATCAAACCACCAACAAGCAACAGTATCTCCATTATGACAGCTGCCACCCATTCCACATCAAACGGTCCCTTCCCTACAGCCTAGGTCTTCGTGGCAAACGAATCTGCTCCAGTCCGGAATCCCTGAACCATTACACCAACAACCTGACAACAGCTTTTGCATCCCGCAACTACCCTCCCGACCTGGTACAGAAGCAAATAACCAGAGCCACTTCCTCATCCCCTCAAACCCCGAATCCCCCACAGAAGAACCACAAAAGTGCCCAACTTGTGACAGGATACTTTCCGGGACTGGACCAGACTCTGAATGTGGCTCTCCAGCAGGGATACGACTTCCTCAAATCCTGCTTTGAAATGAGATCCATCCTTCATGAAATCCTCCCCACTCCACCAAGAGTGTCTTTCCGCCGTCAACCTAACCTTCGTAACCTGTTAGTTCATCCCTATGAAATCCCCAAACCACCTTCCCTACCCTCTGGCACCTATCCTTGTAACCGCCCCCGGTGTAAAACCTGTCCCATGCACCCTCCCACCACCACCTACTCCAGTCCTGTAACCCGGAAGGTGTACACGATCAAAGGCAGAGCCACATGTGAAAGCACCCACGTGATTTACCAACTGACCTGCCTACACCGTGATGCATTCTATGTGGGAATGACCAGCAACAAACTGTCCATTCGCATGAATGGACACAGGCAGACAGTGTTTGTTGGTAATGAGGATCACCCTGTGGCTAAACATGCCTTGGTGCACGGCCAGCACATCTTGGCACAGTGTTACACCGTCCGGGTTATCTGGATACTTCCCACCAACACCAACCTATCCGAACTCCGGAGATGGGAACTTGCTCTTCAATATATCCTCTCTTCCCGTTACCCACCAGGCCTCAATCTCCGCTAATTTCAAGTTGCCGCCACTGATACCTCACCTGTCATTCAACATCATCTTTGCCTCTGCACTTCCGCCTCGACTGACATTTCTGCCCAAACTCTTTGTCTTTAAATATGTCTGCTTGTGTCTGTGTATGTGTGGATGGATATGTGTGTGTGTGCGCGAGTGTATACCCGTCCTTTTTTCCCCCCAAGGTAAGTCTTTCCGCTCCCGGGATTGGAATGACTCCTTACCCTCTCCCTTAAAACCCACATCCTTTCGTCTTTCCCTCTCCTTCCCTCTTTCCTGATGAGGCAACAGTTTGTTGCGAAAGCTTGAATTTTGGGTGTATGTTTCTGTTTGTTTGTGTGTCTGTGTGTGTGTTTGTTTGTTTGTGTGTCTGTCGACCTGCTAGCACTTTCATTTGGTAAGTCACATTATATATATATACACACACACACACACACACACACTCTCTCTCTCTCCCCCCACCCCGCACACGCACACACACAGAGTGAGAACGAACAAAAATTCTCATGACTACACAACTCTACACAACTGGCCTCACCGTCACAATACACAACTGTTCTGTGTGTGTGCGTTTGTGTGAGAGGGAGAGAGCTCGAAAGTGAATGAAAGTTTGATAGCTGAACTGCAGTCATGAACAACTTACCTATGTTGCTACCCACCGCTCATTACCTTTCTATACAGTGTATGGTTGTCTTTTCTCATACTACATGTTATATGTCATCCAAAATGATCAATTATAAAACTAGAGGATAATCTATTATCAGTTATATTTTTAAAATGATATACACATACAGATTACCTCATATTTGTTGATACCTGTGTCTGTAACATTAACTTGGTTTGGTTAAGCACAACATATACGATGAAGATCATGTCAGTGTATTATTAGAAACATCATCAGCTGTTTCCAACAACTTTTCATTTTTGAAGGAATTGGTAGTTTTCCAATAATTAAAAAGAGAATGTGGGATAAACTTCATGATTTTCCTTACTTCAAAAAAGAATGTGGGAATACTCTTTATTTCAACAAATTTCCATGTATTGCTTCTTCAGTCTGCCACTTCACTCTTTTTAAATAATAGAGCCAATCTCTTCTCTCATATTTCAAAACTAACCATACATAATACTTAAAATAAATTCTCAATTGTGAATAAGGACTACCATTAGCTGTAGAATGGAATGACAACAATGAAAGTTTGTGCGGGGCCATGACTCAAACCCGGATTTCCGCTTATCACGAGTGGTCACCTTACCATTTGGCTGTTCGTACATGACTCACGGCCAGATCCAAACTTCCACGTCATCAACAATGTGTCAATGACCTGTACTCATTCATCCATTGTGTATATTCCCATACAGGACAGACATTATACCTTAAAGTTGCTTGCCCAGTATCGGCAGATAAATACGATATTGCAGTGCCTGTGTTATTCTGATTACAGTGCAAAGTTCCTTTGGACATGAGCACTGCGGCGACCACAGCCGATACAAAACATATCAAATAAATTCACAATTGCGAATAAGGACTATCTATAGCTGTAGAATGGAATGACAATAATGAAAATTTGTGCCGGACAGGGCTCAAACCCGGATCACCCACTTATTGCAAGCAGTCGCCTTACCATTTGGCTATCCATGCACGATTCACGACGAGATCCACACTTCCATATGTCGTTAACTATGCATCTACAATCTGTACTCACAAATCCATTATGTAAATTCCCGTACAGGTCAGATGTACTTGAAAGGCACTTGCCCGGTATCAGTAGATAAATTCAATATTGCAATCAAGTGGACATGCGACTTTCAAGTACAACGTGACTTGTATGAGAACATACATCATGAATGTATAAGTACAAGTCATAGACACATATCGACAACATATGGAAGTTTGGGTCTGGCTCTGAGTGTGCACGGATAGCCAAATGGTAAGGTGACCACTAGTGATAAGCAGAAATCTGGGTTCAAGTACTGGTCCGGCACAAATTTTCATTGTCATCATTCCATTCTACAGCTGATGGTAGTCCTTATTCACAATTGTGAATTTATCTGAAATATTATATGTGGTTAGTTTTGAAATATGGGAGAAGAGACTGGCTCTATTATTTAAAAAGAGTGAAGTGGCAGACTGAAGAAGTAACATAGGGAAATTTATTGAAATAAAGAGTATTCCCACATTCTTATTTGAAGTATGGAAAATCATGAAGTTTATCCCACATTCTCATTTTAAACATTGAAAAACCACCAATTTCCCCAAGAATGAAAAGTTGTTGCAAATAGATGATGATGTTTCCAATACGACATTGAAAAGATGTGGCCTTGCGATCTGTGTTGTGTTTAACCAAACCAAGTTAATGTTACACACACTGGTATTGACAAATACGAGGTAATCTCTATATGTATACCATTTTTAAAATATAAATGATAATCGATTATCCTCTAATTTTATAATTGATTATTCTGGATGAGTGGCAGCATTACTTTCAACAAGTTCCCTGAAATGACAGGTTGAAAACTTATTGAAAAATTGCTTCAACACAATATTTCAACTCAGCTGATAACCTGGGAAGATTTTATTAGTAAAATTTGACAATAAAACTGTGTTCTCATATATTGTAAGGTTTTAACTAAGAGTGTGTAAGTACTCATCAGCATGCACATCACATTACAAAGAAGTTCCATCAAGTCTCAGAAATGACAGGTTCATAAATCGTAGAAACATTGCTTCACGATAATGCTATAACTCAGGTGAAAATTGGAGAAGATTGCGAGTACCTGCATATCATGAGCTGACAATTAATTTACCATAGGACCTGCATGTATTTGTTAACACCTATTTTTTTGAAGAATAAATAGACTATAAATTTATGTCTCATCCTAAATCACAAGTGACTAAAAGAATCTACGTTGGTTTTCTGGAGACACTAAATTGAAACATTTAAATTAAAATTCCTTCCCTAATGAGAGTCATTAATTTTGCTGACAGGAAACACAATCAAGAATCAAACTTTTTTGAGATAAATATATCTGATCTGACAATGCAGTTACATAAATTGACATACCTCATACTCTTTGTGCACATCTACATCCAGATTCTGTCTTGTAAAAGTCAGTTCTGTTTGTCTGTCTATAATTGGTACGTGATGCATCACTCTTTCTCTTGGCAAGGAACGCTTCATTCTTTTTCTTGGCCGAGTAACATCTAAATCTTCAGGTCTATGCTGCAAACATTTAACAAGGTGGAACAATAATTATGTCAGATTTTAAAGACATCGTTTTTCATTAACAGCTTAATAAATAACATCCTAAACTTGAGAAAATGTAGATACTGTGCTTGTAGTATAAAATCTTACATAATCTGATATGTAACAAACCAGAACATCTCCATTTGCTCTGGGTTCACTCCGAAAGTAAATAAATGCTAGCTCTTTTCCTTTTTGCAGTTCACTTTTAGACAACAATTACCTAACAAATATCAAAATTACTTTACCAGCTATGTACTCTAAATCCTTATTATTCAGACATTAATTTTAAATTTTGGTGGTTCCTATGGTGTATTTAGTTCTGTTGAAAAAATTTTATTTTACAGAAGACCTGGATGCTTAAAATTTTGTTGTATTCTGTGCTCTAAACATTTTGACCGCACTAATAAACTTTTGCTTGGATACTGATTTATACTGACTTAAAGTACCAAGTTTCCTGACTATAAAAATGTCTGATTTAGCCTAATAGGTAAATGAAAGTTATTAAATTTAAAGAGTTCATTTTTTACATAAAGAAGGAATAATGAACACTGCTTAAATTCTACTCCTAAGACTTGCACTTACTTAATTAATAATAAAAACTCTTATGAATTTCTGAGAGGTACTAGGAAATATGTGTCAATTATGTTACGAGCTTAAATTATATTTGCTTAAACTGTATGAAATAAGCCAATTTTAATAATTTTTTCGTTTATTCTATAAAAACATTTCAGCGTAGACAACAAAACCATGAAACAAGGTAGAGATGATTCTAGTTAGGGAAAGTTCTGTTGACTACTTATTATTCCCTGCATTGCTTCCAGACTCGAGTTTCATCAATACCATAAACAACCTGGACAATCATTCCATTTATGGGTCACTGACTTGCAGGGCCTCAGCTGCAAATGTGATTTCACTTGTGCCAGTCAAGACTGCAAGGCTTCGTATGCAGACACCTTGATTCATGATTTCATGGTTCAAGTGGCAACCAATCCAGAGGTCCGCACAAAAGCATTGAAACTGGATAAGCCATCATTGGAGGACATTTTGCGCATCACTCTTTTGTTTGAAATTGCACAGGCAGCTAATGAACAACTCACAGCAAGGCCACAAGTTGTGTCAGTTAATGCACCACCACACATTCCATCCCTGCATCACACACATCAGACAACTCCCAGGTTGCAATAATGTTGTGATTTGTCATTGTCTGACATCCCTATGGCATCAGGAGCCTCCAGCTGACCCTCAATGATGGTCATGAGTGATGCTCCCTTCATGTCCACAGTGTTTGTGTTTTTATGCCCACTCCTGACCAGACTGTCCAAATCGCTGGGGATCCTGCACAAGTTGTGGCAAAGAGGGGCATCTCCGTTCAGTCTGTCAAAGCCGTGCAACCCATCCCACCCCATGAGTGCACTGGACAACGTACATGTGCTGCAGTCAGTAGTCCCTCCAGCCAACCCCTTCATGCAGAAGAGCATCTGCAAAACCTCCACTGCCTTTTTATGACTCTCTTGGATACAGCCTGCATTGTTTTTTGGAGAAATGCAGCTTTTTTCAGCCAGAAGTAGAGTAGTTGGGCCACTGACTGAACAAAGAGGGAATCAGGCCCACTGATTGGAATGTTTCCACAATAGATTCCATACCCTGCCTGACAAATTTTCCTGAACTGCAAGTATTTTTGGGCAAAATCAACTATTATTCCAATTTCTCATCCCATGTGGTTCACACTGTGCAACCCTCAATGAGTGACGTAAAAAGGGTGTGCCTTACAAATAGGCCACTGCCTGTGACTGGGCTTTTATTCAAAAGAAAACCATTCCCAAAGCCACTTCTTACCTCACATCATTCTCTTCCAGTCACCTATTGGTTTTGGCAGCCGACACATCTGCCTATGCCATCAGGGCAGTCTTAGCACAGAGGAATGCAACAGGCTCCGAACAGCAAATGGCATATGCGTCCAAGACAATAACTCCAAACAGGAAAACTATTCCCAGATCGAGAAAGAGGCACTGGTGACCTGTTTGCCATCAAAAAATTTCATGTCTATCTTTTTAGGGTGCAGTTAACTCTAATTACAGATCGGAAGCCAGTGGAGGCATTATTTGAATCCTGTTCCAGCCTCCCGGGGGAGACAGCTCAATGCCTCCAGTGCCGGGCATTGTTCCTGAATGCATACAATTACACCATCCTGGATAAGCCCACAGCACAGCATTCCAATGCTGACACATTGTCACATCTACCCACTGGTACAGACCCTGAGTTCAGCCAACAGAAGGTCCTCTACTTCACATCAATAACACGCAGGAACATATATTGGACGATTTCCCCATTACCACCACTTGTGCTGTCGTTGCCATATGCTGGGACCCCACCTTGCGGCAGATCCTTCACTATATCACCCATAGTTGGGTCATATTACCTGACCCACTGGTTGGTGACTGAGCTCAGTTCCTGAGAAGATGTTTCTCACAGGTTCTCATTTGTAGATGATGTCTTTCTTTTGCATGAGACTGACATGCACCAGGTCGTCATCCTAGTAGAACTGCAACAATGGGTATTGAGCTTGCTGCACTGGGGACATTGGAGGATGTCCCACTTGATGGATTTACCTCACCAACATTTGTACTAAGTGGGAATCAATGGTAACATTTCAAGGAAACCCCATGGCTGTATGGCATGCACCTGGCACCAGACAGCATCTCCATAATCTTTTGGCCCCTGGCCTACCCCCACCTCCCATGGGGTCACATCCATCTTGATTTTACTGGCCCATTTTTGGGATCAATGAGATTGCTCGCCATGGATGCTTACTCAAAGTATCCACATGTTGTACAAATGATGTCCACCGAGACCAGCCCCACCCTTACAGCCTCATAGCCTTGGTCCTGGTTTCAGCGATCGAAGCATTGCCTTGCACATTGGTCTCTGACAATGGGACACAATTCATGGCATCCACCTCAAAGGTTTTCGTAAGGCTACTGGCATAAAATATTTCTGCAATGCTCCATTGTATTCTTCCTTAAATAATGAAGTGGAAAATCTCAATCAGATTTTTAAAAAACAAATGAAAAAAGCTTTTGAATCCTCTGCCACTATGTCGATTTTCACCACATTTCTGAGCACTTATCAAACCACACTAACTGACAATTGCAGTTCTGTCAAGCTACTCCATAGGCAGCAAATGTGGATCCTCCTTTATCTTCTGATGCCGCCCTTATAAGAGCCTCACTCCTGTCCCTCCCAGTGTTATGCATCTGGCACAGCTGTGTGGGCCTGTTCCTACAAGAGTACAGAGGCTTGAACACCAGTGATGGTAATGGAGACCTATGGGCAGCAAGTTATTTCAGTCCAAATACACAAGTGGTTCGAGTTTGTTAACGTGTTCTCTTTTACAGGCAGCCCTTCCGCCTTGCAGTTTCACCTATTTCTCTGCTTGGTTCTAACACTTTCACTGATACCCAGCTACTCATGGATATAGCAAAACTGCCTACCGTCCACAAACGAAAGCCCTCACAGAAGGCTTTAATAAGACATTTGCAGGTATGCTCTCGATGAACGTTGGTGTCAACAGACAGATGGAGATACAATACTGACTGTCATGACCACTGCATGTAACACTGTGCACCTAGACACCATGGACTACATGTTGCTCTTTCTGCTCCATGGTTACAAGAGGGAAATGACAATGGATATACCATTCCCATTTCAACTGGATGTTACACAGGATGAGTACATGAAACACCTCATCACTAAGATGAAAGAAGCAAGACAGCTGGCTCAAATACAGACTCTCGATGCCCCGGAAAAAGTCCAAGAGTGCTGTAACACCGAGCACCAGCCAGGAAATAGAGCCTCGAGTTTTTGTACTGAAGTACTTCTCTAGGCCATATGATGTCATTAATCACTCGCCAGACGTCACATATGAAGTCAAGGATTATGACCCCTCATCAAGAAAATAAAAGTGAAGAGATGTCGCTCAAGTCCATGTATGAAACCCTTCTAAAGTCCTGAGATGCAAATTAACAATGGGGAATTCTCATTTAAGGAAACTTATGATCCACTCGACAATCACAAAACTTTGGGAGAAGGGCCTAACTGCGAGACTCATCATAGTGAAGAGAATGTGATGACTTGAACAGGGGATTCACTAGTGCAGCCACACAGTTTCTCTCAAAAGGCCATCAGTTTCCACTATCACATTTTCAATGGCAATTTTATAGTTTTTTCTGATTATACTGCTACTTATCATTGATTCCTGTATGTCACTCTTCCTTCAACACTATCTTCGAATGATTTGTACTGCCATTATAACTGTTGAAAGTAAGAGTAAATAATACACAGACTTTACAACAACAAAGAACAAAGAGATGTACTCAATAAGTGACCATTGACAAGATCCAGACACAGGGTGATGTAGTTGACTCCAATGAGAACTTCTGAAACAGCGCGTCACCATTTCTCCAGTAGAGGGAGCAATGACACAAACTGTCCTGCTTACCTTGTCCTTATCGTCACCGGCTGGCATGCTGCAGGTCACCAGTTCAAACTCAACCACCACCACTTATTTGTTATGTAATATTTATCATTTCTGGAAGACTCTAGAAAGTTCTAATGTTTGTTATTCTGGAATATTCAATAGCAGCACTCTCCATTCGGTGGTTCAGTTCTGTGCTGACTATACAATGGTGTTTGTTATAAATGTGCTTCCAGTGCTAAGTGTTGTATTTCATTGACGACCCTGCTTTCAGGTATGTAGTTGACGTTACAATCTGATACTATGTCTCAGTACCTCACTACAAAAAATAGACAATTCAGAGTGCAAGACTCTTTAGTCTTCCCTAATTTTACATGCACTGTGCTGACACAAATGCAAGACTGAATGTTTTATAATCAAAATATTGCCTGTCCTTCACAGTAGTAGCATTTTTGGCAATGGGATGTTTAAAAATTCCATCTTAGCCAATGATGTTGACTTTCTAAAACCAGCATCATACTATTTTTTTTGCTTGCAGTTCCTCTCAAAAGGCCATCAATTTCCACTATCACATTTTTTATGGCAATTTTATAGTTTTCTTTCTGATTATCCTGCTACTTATCATTGACTCCTGTATGTCACTCTTCCTTCAACACTATCTTTGAGTGATTTGTACTGCCATTATAACTGTTGAAAGTAAGAGTAAATAATACACAGACTTTACAACGACAAAGAACAAAGAGATGTACTCAATAAGTGAGCATAATGACTATGTCAGACATTCAGTGCACTGCAACAAACAACAACTGAAATGAGTAGCCAGTTTAAATAACATGTATTAACCATTTAAAAATGAAATTTTGTTACTACTGATGTATGCTGTTTATTACCAGTTGTATGTTGCCTATCTAACAGTTTCCAGGGGCAACAAGAATTTGATTTTCAATACTCTGTGTAATAAGTGGCTGAATTTAAAAATTAAAAATGCATGTCGTATTTTACTCATTAAGAGGTATAATCTTATGCCAAAAGCTTAACACAGTAAGGCAAGTATTACAATTAGAAACCGAATTTCTTCTGAGGCAGACCGAGCGAAGTGGTGCAGTGGTTAGCACACCGGACTCACATTCAGAAGGACGACGGTTCAAGCCCGCGTCTGGCCATCCTGATTTAGGTTTTCCGTGATTTCCCTAGATTGTTCCAGGCAAATGCTGGGATGGTTCCTTTGAAAGGGCACGGCTGCCTTCCTTCCCAGTCCTTCCATAATCCAATGAGACCGATGACCTAGCTGTTTGGTCTCTTCCCCCAAACAACCAAATCTTCTGACGCAGCATAACTGATGACATGTAAATGTACAGACTTTATCCATCCAGTATTTGAGCATAAGAGCATTTAGTGACTTCCACCAAACTTCAAGTATAATTTCAAACCCTATCTAAACATTTCTCTCTTACATGCTTAACGTCACATATTTAGCACATTAAATCATTTGTAAAGTAATCACATGTTTGAAGCTGTTTTATACAGGGGAGTTCAATTCTTTAAAGAAACAGGGGTTTACTGGTAAGATACTAAAATGTGATAGTTGTCATTAAGCCTAAATTATCAACATTCTCGTCTCATCTCAAGGAATATTTCCCTCAGTTTCTTTCTATGTATATTTCTTTAGTACTGTACACAAGACACACTGCCTCAGTGTTTTTCTCCAATCTGATCCTACTCAATACTCATTTCCCAAACCATATGAGGCAAAGTACACTGCCTGAATTAAAATTGCAACACCAGGAACAACACTAAATAACGAAATTTTTCTTACTGCACATTTAAGGTAAGCAGGAAGAATATGTGATTAACTTTGTAGGTTATTTAGGGGTGTACAGAGTATAAAATTTAATATACAGAGCTGCCACTTCTGGCAGCAACACCAGTTGGACATTGAGTCAAAACTGAGTTTGGGTGACATTCCATGCTGCTGTAACTTCATACCTGAGTTCTACAATCATAGTGGCTTGCAAGTGGTGGCATGCCAGTATCTCAGCAACCCATGACCGGACACGTTCAAATGGGAGATATCTGAAGAATGTGTTGGCCTGGACAACAGTTGAACACCCTCTGTATTGAGATAGATCAGAACAGCACAAGCAAGATGTGATTTTTCATCATCTTGCTGGAATGTAATTACACAGAGACCTCAAAAATAGGATACACCCACCAGCCTTAACATTTCAGATTCATAAAGGTGTGTCCACACTGCTCGTGTGCTTGTGAGATTCGCGAGCCTTACAGGCTCCGAGGACTAACCACGAGATGGGTTCACAAGCAGCCAGTGCCTATGGCTTGTCTGGCTCCGCCTGTTGCCAATACATCAAAGGGATGCATGGCAAGTTGCATTAGTGGTATGGATGGAGACAAGCCTAGATCAGTCAGTTCTCTGCACTCGTCCAGTTTGGTCTTCATTTTTTTTAATTTTCTGTATTATGGACACCGGTTTTTCTTTTAAAATGGAGTGAACCAGTGATTTTACTACCACATTCACAAATACTTATGAACAATATCCACAAATACCACAAACAAAATTAAAAAAAAAAACTGAGCAAGCAAGAGCTACATACACTCCAGGAACCAGGAACAATGTTTGATATCACCTGTTTGAAGACTTTAAATAAAAAACGAGGCTGCAGTAGGAATCGCCAATTACTAGGTATCTGAGCATAAGTGCCAACAGCTCAGTAACTAGTACAGCTTTCCGAAGTTTGCTGTCAGCCTTTGCTATCTTCAGTCCTACCAAATTTATCAGATGCAGACATACGGCAAAATGTCTAGAAATGTTTGTTTTCAACATCCAAGTCATCCATTAAATCACTCCCACTACATCTTTTTCTGCTTCTGAAAACTGTAGTCATCCACCACCTGTGTTTCCTTGGGTCTTTGTTGGGTCTCCTTCTATCTTGTTCCTGAACTAACAGGAATATCACAAGGAAGCTGGCACTTACTATAACCACTTTGTCCATTTTTAAATTAGGAAGCTGGTACTGACTGCAAGTACAGAACGGATCGCCATGAATCACAGCCTGGCAAGCAACTGGGGCACCGTGGACAAAGACAGAAGCAACACAAGTGTGAGTCAGACAAGTTACACAAGACTCCTGATAGATGAGTCTGACAAACACAAGTCTGGCGAGCATGAGTAGTGTGTACACATCTTATGCCTGCAGTCGAAATCAGCAGTTATGTGAACTGAAGGATATTGAGTTGTGTAGCCAATGGCATCCCATATCATTGCAGCAGGTGCTGAGTCCTTACTACTAATATGAATGCTTGTTCTCCTCGGGGCCTCCATCATCGTCTTTTATATAAAACCAGGACTCATTTGAAAAGACACTGCCATACTACTCCTACCACTGTTAGCACGACTCTGCTGACATACAAAGTGAAGCTTCAACAATGGTAGCCATGCTGACAGTTCATGGTGCTCCAGACATTGTTGCACTCTGTGTGGATACTTGTGTTATTGCAAATAATGCCATTTCCTGATTCAAGGTAGATAATGATCCTGCACGATTGAGAAAACAATAAGCATGTCATCTCTGGTGCTGGTCCTGCAAGGGTACTGATACCTGGCATGGCACTGAGTGTGGCCTTCTTGACCCACTGATTCCAAATTCATGCACCAGTCATTGGACACTGACCAGCACAGACAGCAATGCTGTAGGGCAACAGAGAGTGATTCTGCAGGCAAAGTTCTTGCCACTGTCAAATTCTGACTCATTCTGAAAGACATTACTTCTTCTTACATGAAGAATAACACTACCTTCTCTCCCCTCACAAAAAAATTCAAATGTGAATTCCAGAAAAAAACCTACTGCATAGTCCTTCCTTAATAACAGATGTAAATGGCATTACTCCTACCTACCTCATGTCATTGCACTGAATCGCTAATAATTTCCATATCCGAGCATGTAGTACACTTTCTGCCAATTTCACATTTGCTGCATGCTGCCTTCGTAGAGCTGTACTTTTAATGGTCAGAAATTTAAGTTAAAACTTAGAATTATTATTAAACATCTAAACTGAAATTAATGTTTGGATAGCTGTCTGGTGAAATTAAACAACTGCTTTTTGAGTTCATGAAACTCATGCAAGTTAAATGTGTATTCTATTTATAATCAAAATTAGGCTATTTTTCAAAAATCTTGAGATCTTTAGAAGTTTGTATTTGAAGTCTGAAGACTGCTGGTCTAACCAAAACTATTCAAAGGGTTTGCAATTCCTGCACAAACTTCGCAGTGCATTTACTTCTTAATGTTATTTGTTGTTAACAATGAAAATGAGTTTCAGCTGAGGCGTTATTTTACATGTAGGTTTTACCACTTGGTCAGTAGTTCAGTATGCGGTTCTGTATTATTGAGCACAGCTTCAACAAGCACCCATAGGAAATAAGGTAAGAGATACTGAATCCATAGAAATTCAAAACAAAATTTAAAATGTGCCTGATAGCCATTTCATCTATACATTATTTGATTATCTTGATTCAAGGATTGAAGACTTCTATTAGCTGCATTAAAGTAGCAGCATTCACTGCAGTCAGGCCTCTACTGTTACAAATGTAGGTACTTGTTTTTCTTTTTTATAGGTACCAACATGACTGGATGCATTTTACACTGAGGTGACAATAGTCATGGGCTACCCCTAACATCATGTCGGACCTCCTATTGCCTGACATAGTGCAGCAACTCAATGTGGCATGGACTCAACAAGTCTTTGGAAGTCCACAGCAGAAACACTGAACCATGTGGCCTCTACAGATGTCCATAATTGCGAAAGTGTTACCAGTGCAGTATTTTGTGCATGAACTGACATCTCTGTTATGTCCCACAAATGTTCATGTCGGATGATCTGGTGACCAATCATTGGTTCGAACTGTCCAGAATGTTCTTCAAACTGATCATTAACAACTGTGGCCCGGTGACATGGCGCATTGTCATCCATAAAAATTCCATCATTGTTTGGGAATATGAAGCCCATGAATGGCTGCAAATGGTCTCCAAATAGCCTAACATAACCAGAGGTCCCAGTACATTCCATGTAAATACAGCCCACACCATTATGCAGCCACCACCAGCTTTCACAGTCCCTTGTTGTTGACAACCTGAGTCCATGGCTTCGTGGGGTCTGCACCACACTCAAACTCTCCCATCAGCTCTTAACAACTGACACCAGGACTCATCTGACCAGCACACTATTTTCCAGTAATCTAGTGTACAACCAACATCGTCATGACCCCAGGAAATGCACTGCAGGTGACATTGTGCTTTTAGCAAAGGCACTCACGTCAGTCTCCTGCTGGAATAGTCCATTAATGCCAAATTTCGCCACACTGTCCTAACACATATGTTCATCATATGTCCCACACTGATTTCTGCAGTTATTTCATGCAGTGTTGTTTGTCCCTTAGCACTTACTACTCTACACAAATGCCATTGCATTGTCTGTGTCCTAAGAATAGAAATACGCAGACTGTTCAAAAAAATCTGTAATTTCGCGCCAATGGTGTGTTGGAGTGAAATGTGGTTGGCATCCCTGCACATGCCTGTGCTTAATGTATAGCTGCCAGAAGTTTCATTGTTGTATGTCTGTTAGTTATTATTCAGTGCTGTATTGAGTAGAACATTGTGTCGCACAGTTTGCAAATCTCGAGATGGCATAGTTAGATGAGCAATGCTTCTCCACTAAATTTGGTGTGAAACTCAAGAAAACTTTTACAGACACACACAAAATGATGCATAAAGTCTACGGTGATGAGTGCTTAAGCTGTACTTGGTGTTATGAATGGTTCACATGGTTTAAAAATGGCCGGATGGAAGTTAAAGATGACCCTCATTCAGAACACCCTTCAACAACTACCAACGATGCTCATGTCAGGAATGTTAATGAAATTGTGCATGCCAATCGAAGACTGACTGTCCGAGAGCTTGCAAAATAATGTAACATTTCAGTTGGATCGTGTCATAAAATCCTGACAGCTTCTCGGAATGCATCATGCTGCCGCCAAGTTCATCTCATAGTTCATAAGTTAAGACCATAAAAAAACTTCACCTCGCCATCTGTAAAGAGCTTTTGGATCATGCAAATAAGAATAAAATGTTCCTTTAAAGAATCAGAACTGGCGATATGACATGGGTCTATGGTTATGATGTTGAGACCAAGGTTCAATCTTCACAATGGGTTGGGAAAGGTTTTCCAAGACCAAAAATATCATGTCAAATGTCAAAGTCATACTGATGGTTTTCTATGACTTTGAAGGATTAGTACATCATGAATTCGTGCCACAGAAACAAACTTTTAATCGATAGTACTATCGAGACGTGTTCAACACCTGCAAGAAATTGTGAGAAGGAAATGGGCTGAAATGTGGCGATACAATACGTGGCTCTTGCTCCATGATACACCCACACATTCATCCCTGTTGGTGTGTGACTATTGCACAAAAACAGAAATCACTGTGCTGCTCATCCCCCATACTCTCCAGACCTGGCAACTGCAGACTTTTTTTTTTTTTTTATTTCCGGAGTTGAAAACCCCGTTGATAGGATGAAGATTTGCAATCATAGATGAGATAAAAGAAAATGGGCACATGGCACTTCATACCCTCCAGAAAGAGGCGTACCAAGACTGCTCCTGGAAGTGGAAATGGTGTTGGAAGCAGAGTATCAATTGTGGAGGAGAGTATTTTGAAGGAGGCCATGCACAATAAGTAAAAGATAAGTGTAGATTTTTTGAACAGACCTCGTAACTGCATTTTGCAGTCGGAACACACAATAGATGTAGAAGTACTTCATCACTGCACCAACTTGCTGTTTGGTACAGATGTGAACATAAGAAACATAAACATGTGCTTGCGATGTTGTCCTCAGTCTAGATGAAGGTTTAACATGCCACATGTCAATGAAGCAGACCTCTATGTTTTATATAACGTAAAACTTTCCCTCATATGCTTGGTTGCAGTTTTCTTCCCTAGTGATATTTTCAAAATCTGCCCCAAAGTTCTCAGGCCACCAAGGGTAAAATAATTAAATTGATGGTAGTTAGACCAAGAAAGTACTGTACTAGATTCCAAGAGATAAGGAAAGACCAAAATGATGACCTAGTGGCAGATAGGTAGATGACATTAGAAAATGTGGAGGACCAACATGGATGCATACACTGAGGTTGTATAGCAATATGCACATATACAAATGGCAGTAGTATTGTGCACATGAGGTATAAAAGGGCAGTGCACTGGAGGAGCTGTCATTTGTACTCAGTTGATTTATGTGAAAAGTTTTCCGACATGAATATGGTCGCACAACAGGAACTGACAGACTTTAAACATGGAATGGTAGTTGGAGCTAGACACATGGGACATCCCATTTTGGAAATTGTTGGGGAATTCAATATTCCGGGATCAACAGTGTGAAGAGTGTGCCAAGAAAACTACATCTCAGTCATTACCCCTCACCATGGACAATGCAGTGGCTGACAGTCTTCACTTAAAGACTGAGAGCAGTGGCGTTTGTGTAGAGTTGTCAATGCTAACAGACAAGCAACAATGCGTGAAATAACCACAATAATCAATGTGGGATGTATGACAAACATATGTATTAGGACAGTGTGGCGAAATTTGGCGTTAATGGGCAATGGCAGCAGCAACCAACACGAGTGCCTTTGCTAACTGTACTACTACATCACCTGCAGAGCCTCTCCTGGGCTCATGATCATTTTATTGGACCCTAGACAACGAGAAAACCATGGCCTGGTCAGATGAGTCTGATTTCAGTTGGTAAGAGCTGATGGTAGGAGTTAAGTGTGGTGCAGGCCCCACGAAGCCATGGAACCCAGTTGTGAAGGTGGTGGTGGCTCCATAATGGTGTGGGCTGTATTTACATGGAATGAACTGGGACCTCTGGTTATGTTAGGCTAAATGTTTAAATGCAATGTACTGGGTCCTCTGGTCCAACTGAACCAATCATTGACTGGAAATGGTTATGTTCAGCTGCTTGGAGACCATTTTCAGCCATTCGTGGACTTCATGTTCACAAAAACCAATGTGCCATGTCACCGGGCCACAGGTGACTGGTTTGAAGAGCATTCTGGACAATTCAAGAAAATCGGTTTGGTCATCCAGATTGCCCGACATGAATCCCATTGAACATTTATGGGCCACAATCAAGATGTCAGTTCATGCACAAAATCCTACAACGACAATACTTGCGCCATTATGATTGGCTACAGAAGCAATATGACTCAATATTTCTGCAGGGGACTTAAAACAACTTGTCGAGTACATGCCAAGTTGAGTTCATGCACTATGCCACAGAAAACAAGATCCAACACTACATTAGGAGGTATTCCATCACTTGTCACCTCAGTGAATGGTTGAAGACTAATGAAAGGTCTCCAGCAAGCAAAGAACTTCCTTGGTTCAGCTACCATCAATTTGCCTGGCTACACATCCTGTCCACATCATTTTCATTGTAATCCTGATTATGTTTTCCACTTCATTCTTTTACCTGACACTCTTATCTAGTTTCCAATCTCTTAGAACAGAGAGTTCCTTATATGCATCTCTTCATTCCACAATGAGCAGCCCATAGTTTTTTATTTGTTGTCTCACTGCAATAAGCCAAATCTGGTGACACACAGTATTTGTAAACTTTCCATTTGAAACCCATTAGAAGTTTCTTAGTTCAGAAAACTCTATTTATTTTTATCAACAGCAGACCAACCCAGTTTAGCATTCCGTTTATATTTTTTCCTGACAACTTAGTTGTTGTCAAGAACAGGAGTTCACCCAGCAGTGGATTTCACATGGTTGATGGTATATAAAAATGAGACCTGGTCAGCAGATCCAATAAACTGACTAGTAACTTTGAGTTGACGAGTCATTTGCTCCTTTTTGTAATCTCCAATACTACTGTAAGAGGCGAGGGGTAAGTCATAGCTGGCCATAGCTAATGTAGCAGGTGATCATCTGACCAGAGAAAAAAGTGCCTTTCCTCAGCATAACGATGAAGACCAAGACTGCCAGTGTTTATACTCTGTACATAACACAAGTGTCTGAAAGTCATAACTGAAATGTTGTGTCTGAATTAACCAACTTAGGCAGCATTAGTAACATTCTTGCAAGGAGTGAATCATAAGCTCTGATGGTCACCCACTCTTCTATAACTGTCTTGTATTTTCCTTGCAGCTGCTCTTTGCTCTTCAGTCAAGCAATAACTTAAAGCAATGTAATTAAATGTTTCAAAAAGCTCAATTTTCAGTTTCTGACGATTTCAAATGGCCCTACCCCAAAGTTAGCATCAGCAGTTGCTACTAGAGGCACTAGCATTATTCGAATACAGAGCATCAGATAGTCTACTGCGAAACTTTATTCACTGTAGCCACATAATACATTAACATATGAAGTTCATTCATAATTTTTGATAGTTGAAGTTATTCTGATTATCAGCTACACCCTATTAAATGCTTACTACTTAATGGATGATGAAACTTTTCTTGATAAATAATAACACAACTAAGTCATTGTGGCAATCCACCAAAGATGACTGTACACAATTTAATATGATGTGCAGGTATTTTGGTAGTGTCTACACTAATAACAATTCCATAGCCAATCAACATGCAAAAAGGAAAACAATGGTAATTCAAATTTCTAAGCAAGTGGAAACTACACCTTAGTCTGGGAATAAAAACCAAGACAAATGATAGTATCCATCAATGATGAAATGTACCTGTCCAAGCATTTAATAGTATTATGAAAAAGATAGTTGCTACTCCACCATATAGCGGAGAAGCTGAGACGCAGATAGGTACAACAAATAGACTGTCACAAAATAAGCTTTCAGCCATCAAGATCTTTGTCAACAATAGATGCCATTTTTGTTCATTTATTTATTCATCTAGGGATCATCTTACAATGATACCTGATTTTTCATTATAATAAAAGATAGCTTAAAAATATAAATACACACAGAATAGATAACTATTTGTTTGTGAGAATACATCGGCCATGGTCTAAATAAAGGAATCAGCCCATCATTTGCCTGAAATGATACATAAAAACCACAGAAAACCGCTAAGGATGGCCAGACAGGGTGAACTCCATTCTCAAGAATATGAGGTCAGCACCCCAACCGCATTGCCTCTTTCGGTTGGTCCCTATTTCACTATGTTCTTTCATTTACACACAACTAGATTCAGGTACTCTGAAGAGCCAAAGAAACTGGTATAGGCATGTGTAATTGAATACAGAGATATGTAATGACAGAATATGGCACTGTGGTCGGCAATGGCTATATAAGACAAGTGTCTGACACAGTTTTATCTGTGTGTCACCAGATTTGGCTTATTGCAGTGAGACAACAAATAAAAAACTGTGGGCTGCTCATTGTGGAATGAAGAGATGCATATGCAGTTGTTAGATCAGTTACAGCTGCTACAATGGCAGGTTACCAAGATTTAAGTGATTTGAATGTGGTGTTATAGTCGGTACACGAGCGATGGGACATAGCATCTCCTACGCAGCAATGAAGTGGGGATTTTCCCATATGACCATTTCATGAGTGTACCATGAATATCAGGAATCAAGTAAAATATCAATCTTCAACATCACTCCGGCCAGAAAAAGATCCTGGAAGAACGGGACCAAAGACAACTGAAAAGAATTGTTTAATGTGACAAAATTGCAACCCTTCTGCAAACTGCTGCAGATTTCAATGCTGGGCCATCAATAAGTATCAGCATGCGAACCATTCAACAAAACATTACCTATAGGAGCTTTCGGAACCAAAGGCTGTCGTGTACCTTGGTGACTGCACGACCCAAAGCTTTACCTCTCACCTGGGCCCATCAACACCGACATTGGACTGTTGATGGTTGGAAACATGTTGCCTAGTCAGGTGAGTCTCATTTCAAATTGTATTGAGTGGATGGACGCGTACAGAAATGGAGACAACCTCATGAATGCATGGACCCTGCATGTTAGCAGGAGACTGTTCAAGCTGGTGGAGGCTCTGTAATGGTGTGGGGCGTGTGCAGTTGGAGTGATATGGAACCCCTGATATGTCAAGATATGACTCTGACAGGTGACACATACGTAAGCATCCTGTCTGATCACCTGCATCCATTCATATCCATTGTGCATTCCGACAAATATGGGCAGTTCCAGCAGGACAGTGCAACACCCCACAAGTTCAGAATTGCTAGACAGTAGCTCCAGGAACACTTTTCTGAGTTTAAACACTTCCGTTGGCCACCAAACTCCCCAGACATGAACATTATTGACCATATATGGGATGCCATGCAAAATTCTGTTCAGAAGAGGTCTCCACCCCCTCGTACTCTTATGGATTTATGGACAGCTTTGCAGGATTCATGGTGTCAATTCTTTGGCTCTTCAGTGTAAGTTATAATGTGCAATATACTCTTGCTTTTCATCACTGCATACAATAAGGACACCTAATGTTAACTCCTGAGCCATAAACATGCTGCTGTGCCCCTTGCACTAACTTCAGCAGTTCAAAGATTTATCAAAGAAAATCACACTCAGATGTTTGTAGGAACACAAATATTCTGGCTTATTTTTCTGTTACATTTTAATACACATGATTATATGCTTAAATCTGAAGGAGATTAAAGCCATATCCACACATACTTCTCAGAGAAAATGAACTTTAAAAGTCATATTTCCAGTGGCAGCTTATGAGTATACAATTTGGATGTTCACAAATTTTTAGATTCAGATAAATTTGAGAGTGTGAAATTAATAGCACCTGCTATATAACAGTTACACTTACAGCCACTGCCAATAACAATAAGAATGGTAATAATAATAAGCTGCATAGCTTATCTGACAAAAGAAAGAATTGTTTTTGTGGATCCTATAACTCTTTCAGAAACCCACAAAATAGGTTTACTGTCAGTACAACTTCAACATACAGTACAACTTTAACATATACTAATGTCTGATATAATTTTACTACAGTATACAGTGAGTGAATTAACATATCTGAAGAGTATGCTATCATGTAGCAAGATGTATGCCGAGTGAACGGGGATAAAAGTCTGCCGCAGTGTGCTACCACCTGGTGGCACTGACATAAACTTCTAGTTGAGTGGCAGTGCACATCGACAACCAAGCACATTGTTTACCAAATCCATATGTATTTGGCCCATAAGGCAATTGCTTCACGCAAGTTGCGTGTGGGGGAAAGCTCCTTAAGGGGTACACAACTGAAGGTGTGCTCGCAACCCTAAAGCCCAAGTTTCACAGAGTCTAGAAGAGCAGTAGCATGCTAGATTTAAGTGCCGTATCTTTCCGCCTGCAGCATGTACGTTACATTCAACAGCACTCAAAGAAAAATAATCAATAAATCCGCAAGGTGTCTAAAGTCAGACTGCTCACGTGCTCTTGTGTCCTTACACAGCAACCACCACTGTATATTTCTATGCAAATAGACCTCTCTATAAACTTTCTGTAGACTTTTGATATAGGAACTGAAAATTCTCCCACTGAAATTACAAAATATTTATTCTGTCATGTAGTTAATTATTGTTAAAATATATCTGTTCAAAATAAGTAGCTACCTATCTTTTTCATATTGTTATTCCATTCCTGATTTTCCATTGTTTGACTTCATTGCTACATTTTTAAGTATTACTCAAAAAGTGTGCTGTATCCAGCAACCATCAGTTTCAGTATGTTTCCACAGGAGAGTAATCCTATAAGTGAAAACATCGAATTTTTAACTACACACTGAAAACTTGTTTTTGGACATACATTGTTTGCAACATTGCCTCATATCTATTTGAGTCTGCTCAGTGAAGTTTTAATTTTATCGCCGGCCGCGGTGGTCTCGCGGTTCTAGGCGCGCAGTCCGGAACCGCGCGACTGCTACGGTCGCAGGTTCGAATCCTGCCTCGGGCAAGGATGTGTGTGCTGTCCTTAGATTAGTTAGGTTTAAGTAGTTCTAAGTTGTAGGGGACTGATGACCACAGCTGTTAAGTCCCATAGTGCTCAGAGCCATTTTTTTAATTTTATCTGTGTTCATAAATAAGGGGCAGACAAATGAAAATCAGATGGAAAAAGGTAATAAAATGTTTATTATTTCAAAAGTAATCACTATTGCTGTTAATACATTTATCACATTGTGAGAAAAGACACTCAATGCCTTCATGGAAGAATGTTTGAGGTTGCCTACTGTAACAATCCAAGGGTAGTTTTCTCTCTTTAAAATTGACTCTTATCAATGCTGGTCTTGCTGTTAATGAATCGCCCAATACCACTTTTTGTTGATACATAATTCTCAGTTTTCGCTGTGATGCTGAATTTTATTTTATTTATTCGTTATTTCTATATCTTTATCCTACTGGATAATTATGGATATATTCAGTATGCTTCCTATATGAAAATATGTGCATTAAAAAAAATTGTCATCCAGCTATTTTTATGTTCAACTTAAACAAAATCAGGTAAAAATAATTATTAATGTCAACAGAAGTTATATTTTACAATAATACACGAGACTCTATTTTGCTAACATACAAAATTAATGTCACAGAATCTATGACTGTAACTTCTTTGAAAAAATCATTTTCAACGTAGGTCAGTCTTTGGTTGTATGTTGTAACCATGTGGCAAGAAAGTCGTGTGTTAAGCTATGGTTATAGCGTGGCCTGTTTTGTGAAAGAATGTTGAATGTTAAAAGTATTGAATCTGGTTGGAAGAAACTATGTGATGAAAAGTTTGACATGTATTATGTCCGGATTCAAGATAGCCAGAGATTAATCAGCTACAGTCAAAGAAAATTAGTGTTTCGCTCATTCTGTAAAAAAGCTGGACATCACTTACACAGTATCTGAACAAAATTTAACTGCCCCTTGATACTGATACTGCAACAAAGTGAAATTGAAATTATCTTTTTCTGTTTTCTACCACTGCTACTGTTATAATTTTCACGTCATCACAATAAATGTGGTTTACATATAACACACAATGTTAATAATTCTTCATCACAAGTGATCATTAACAATGCTCAACACTACTGGTGGCTTTAGGGTATGAAAATGTGATTTCACCCAGGTGTACACCTCTTTATCTGAAGCAAATCAAGGATCACTACTGTCTTCCTATGGAAATTGTACTGAGAGAGATCAGGAGTGTGTGCAGGATGTATAAGGGCTTCTCATGAAACTTCTGCAGCACATTCTGAAACTTCTGCAGCACATTCAAAACAATCTTGGAAACATGTCGGCTGTATCTTGTCCAAGTTGTCTATGCTGGGCCAATGTTAGCTACACCAATGGCCCATCATGACCACCTATGAGCTTCTATCTTGCTGAGACCTCGCTTCTTGACTGTCTTCAAATACAACCACTCACCATCAATATGGCTACAATGACACCACCCTTGTGAAAAATCTGTCACGTGCAACATCAGTGAATATCGGTGTGTTGGAACCAGGTACTTCGGGTCCAAGTCCAAATAACTTTGTTGTTGTATTCATCTTATGAGTGTAAATATACATTAGTTGGCATGGCTCTCTTGGCCACAATACAAAAGTCTGGATTTATAAAACCTCAAGAAATGCTTGTACTTGGGTTGGTTTGTAAGCAGGTACATTGTAGTGTTGTTACAAGCTCCCACTTAGATTCGCCTTGAGCTACTACCTCTAGATTACTTTTAAAAGCTTAGATAGGTTTATGTCAGCATATCTGTCTGCATTTACCATTTTACAAGCTTCACATGTGTTTGTGGTGATGTGTCTCTTGCACATAATAAAGTGCATATCATTATTTTGGCCACACACCTTGGTCTTTTCACTGCTATTTCTGTTAAATAAGCGTCACTGAGAAAAACACCAAATGTATTACTGATGATTTGTCTCTTGGTTGTACTGACATAACTACTGCACTTCGCCAGTTAAATGTTTAATATTAATTTTGGCTTGCCTGTATTAACGTTATCAGTCGCCTGTTGATCTCAAGAGAGAGAGAGACCCACTGGCTGCAAACCATTTTTAACTGACAGAAACTGATCCAATACCAGCCACCAGAGGATAAATGCACTGATTTATTCTTTGAAATCTTAAAAAATCATTAGTCACAAATGCACCAATTTTTAACTCTGACGGTTACTGAATGCTGGTTGTAAGACAACTATGGAAGTCCTTCCACTACTTACTGGATGCTGTTGAAATAACAGAATACCCTGGTTGTTGGTATGATACACCTTTCTTGGAAGTATGCCAACAAACTTTTAGATGGTGAAGTAGTATGTATCTTAAAAAACACTGAAATGTTGTGAAGGACCTGAAGAGAGGCAACAGATGTGTAATACAAAAAGCACAGTGGCCATCCACCAATGTCAAACTGTCAATAGCATCAAATAAATAGTGTAGGAGGATACAGTTAAGGTGCTGCAGAAATCAGGGCATTGTGTTGCTGTTGTTAGTAATCATTACAAACAATCAGATGTGGTTACACTTCTTTAAATCCATGACCTAAAGACAAAACTTGAAATACAAACATATCAAATTACCAAAACATAAAATTTGTTAATACAACTGTGACCACGGGAAAGATGATGGAACTGTCTCTTTGTGCATACATGTTGCTGCATTTCACGACACTTGTGGTTTGTTTACACAACTCATGCGACTGTTACAAAATAATGCAGTCTGTTGTTGCCAGCATCCTAAGGGACATGGTGCACACAAGACACTGGTAATTATTTCCAGACTTGGCACCTCAGTGTCCTATCCAAAAGGAAAAGGAAAAATCATATACTAAGTAGAGAATTTTCCTCTGCCGCTGAGGTGCAACTCAAAATGATGAAGTGACTCACTCTGCTTAATGCCACATCCTATCACCAGAGAGTGTAAAACTTCTTTAGCCATTATACAACTGCTTGAATCACTTGTGTAATAATTTTGAAACTTTTTAACACAATAACACAAAAAGAACAGTGTGTTTTCTCTTCACTCATTCACTGACAATAAAACAGGGCAACTTATTTTTCACTAATAAAAGTAGTATTGTTTACAGCAAAACACAAGTATGTTTTTTTAGACAGAAAACAAATCATCTGTCATGTGAGACCTAATGTCTGTGTCATGTACCTACAGTGATACGCAAATCGGTGTTTGTCTTTTCCAGCACATGTAACATGGCTATACGGCTGGTAAATAAAGGCAAAAGGGATTATTGTCTTTGAACATTAATGAATGACACCCTGTGACAGAAGTGGCAGATTTTCAATGAGGTTAACACCATGGACAGTCCCACAGGTATGAGAAATTGCACATATCCTAAACTATAAGGAACTCAAATTAGAACTGAAGCTGCAAGACAATCATGATAGACCATACATACTTCTATGTGTTCCTGATGATGGTTAAAATCATCTAAATATGAGGCAGCAATGCTTCAGTACATCATAGCTAATGGTCCCCTTTTGCATATACTAGTGCTTATTATTTGTACATGTAGGTCAAGCTTTTGCTGGGTTTCATACAGGTCACAAATACTTTATTTAAAGATACTTACTTCTTTTAAGATCCTCCTAAACAATGGAATGTAATAATATTATGAAAAGGAAAGTTGCTACTCACTACACAGCAGAGATGCTTAGTCATGACAGGCACAACAAAAAGACTGTCACAGAATACGCTTTTGGCCAACAAGGCCTTTGTCAAAAATAAACGACACGCACACACACACACACACACACACACACACACACACACACACATATTCACGCAAATGTAACTCACACACGACTGCAGTCTCTGGCAGCTGAAGCCATGCTGCAAGCAGCTGAAGCCATGCTGCAAGCAGCAGCAGCAGTGCATGACTGAAGTGGCAACTGGGAGGGGTAAGGAGGAGGCTGGTGTGGGAAGACAGAGGCATAGCACGGTAGGGGTGAGGGACAGTGAAGTGCTGCTGGGGAGCAGGCAGGGACGAGGTGGAAAGAGAGTAGGGCACCTAGATGCAGTCGGGAGGTTAGACAGTGGGCAGGGGGGAGGTGGGGGGGGGGGGAGTAGCAGAAAAGGGGAGAAGTAAAAAGACTGGGTGCAATGGTGGAATGAAGGCTGTGTAGTGCTGGAATAGGAACAGGGAAGGGGCTGGGTGGGTAAGGACAATGACTAAGAAAGGTTGACGCCAGGAGGGTTATGGGAGCATAGGATATATTGCAGGGATATTTCCCACCTGCACAATTCAGAAAACTGGTGGTCCATATGGCACAGGCTGTGAAACAGTCATTGAAATGAAGGATGTCATTTTGGGCAATGTGCTCAGCAGCAGGGTGGTCCATTTGTTTCTAGGCCACAGTTTGTCAGTGACCATTCCTGTGGATAGACAACTTGTTGGTTGTCATGCCCACATTGAATGCAGCACAGTGGTTGCAGCTTAGGCTATAGATCACATGACTGCTTTCACATGTAGCGTTGCCTTCGATGGGATAGGTGATGTTTGTGACTGGACTGGAGTAGGTGGTGGTGGGAGGATTTATGGGACAGGTCTTGCATCTAGGTCTATTACAGGGATATGAGCCATGAGATAAGGGGTTGGGAGCAGGGGTTAGGTAGGGATGGACGAGTATATTGTGTAGGTTTGCAAATGGCAGAATACCACTGTGAGAGGTGTGGGAAGGATAGCATGCAGGATGAGAGGTAGTCGAAACCCTGGCAGAGAATGTAATTCAGTTGCTCCAGTCCTGGGTTACAAGAGGACTGCTCCTCTGTGTATGACGGTGAGACTTTGGGAAATGATGGGAGACTGGAAAGATAAGGCACGACAGATTTGTTTTTGTACAAGGATGGGAAGATAATTATGGTCTGTGAAGGCCTCAGTGAGACCCATGGTATATTTCGAGAGGGACTGCTCATCACTGCAGATGCGACACAACCACAGGTGGCTAGGCTGCATGGAAGGGACTTCTTGGTATGGAATGGGTGGCAGCTGTCAAAGTGGAGGTATTGCTCATGGTTAGTACATTTCATATGGGCAGAGGTACTGATGTAGCCATCCTTGAGGTGGAGCTCAACATCTAGGAAGGTGGTCTGTTGGGTTGAGTGGGACCAGGTGAAGCAAATGGGGGAGAAGCTCTAGAGGTTCTGGAGGAATGTGGATAGGGTGTCCTCACCCTCAATCGATATTGCAAAGATGTCATCAATGAATCTGAACCAGGTGAGGGGTTTAGGATTCTGGGGTTTAGGAAGGATTCCTCTAGATGGCCCATGAAAGGGTTGGCATAGGATAGTGCCATGCGGGTGCCCATAGCCATACCCCGGATTTGTTTGTAGGTAATGTCTTCAATGGGCCCAGGAAATGACCTGGTGGGGGGTCTCTGCAGACATCATGAGACTCTGGCATAAAATGGGGGTGATACGCGATTACAAGAACTCAGCAAGAGAGTTCTCACAGCCTCTGTCACCTCAATTCTCCAACTTCCTACCTACACGTGGTGCCCCTGTTAAGCCGAGCAACTCAGCGGAAGGTTGGGTAACCAACCCCAGCGGGAAACTGAGTCGGTGAGCAGATTGGAGTTGGAGGACAGTGGAAGGCAACGGGAAACCACCACTGAACTATCCCAAGAAAACCCCATGGCTTCGCTCAGCTCAAAATGTTCCGGAGTTTCAAGTTCCCCGATCGGATCTCCGGGGGGAACCAGGTTGAGAGGAGCTTCACGAAGAGTAAGATGGTGCAAAGAGAAGCACTGCATAGGAACATGGAATGTAAGATCCATGTATCAAGGAAAACTAGACATAGTGAAAAGAGAAATGGAGAAAATTAACATCGAGACATATTGGGAATAAGTGAAATGAGGTGGACTGGCATGGGAGAATTTGCTTTGGATGGCCATATGGTGTATTATTCTGGGCACGATAACAACAGAAGTAATGGAGTAGCCTTCATAGTTAGTGATAAAGTGAGAAAAGCTGTAATGGGATGCAAATATAAAAATGAAAGAATGATGTCCATCAGACTTCAAGGTCAGCCCCTCAACATCACAGTAATTCAAGTTTATGCACCAACAACCGATGCTAAAAAGGAAATTATTGACCAGTTCTATGGAGATTTACAAGAATTACTACTGTCAACACCAAAAAAGGATATCGTCTTCATAGTTGGAGACTGGAATGCAAAAGTTGGAAATGAAGCTGTAGAAGGTATAACAGGGAAATATGGTCTTGGTACAACAAATGAAGCTGGACAGAGACTCCTAGAATTCTGCCAAGAAAATTCATTGATAATTACTAATACACTGTTTCAACTACCAAAACGACGCCTATATACCTGGACTTCGCCAGATGGCCAACACCGGAACCAAATTGATTACATACTTTGTAATCAGAGGTGGAAGAGCGCGGTTCAGTCAGCTACAACAAGACCTGGGGCTGACTGCGGATCAGATCATGAGCTCCTGATTGCAAAATTTCGGCTGAAACTTCAGAATGTAGCAAAAAGTATCCCAACTTGCAGATACGACCTTAACTCTATACCCTCAGACTATGCTGTAGAGGTACAAAACATATTTAATGTATTACAGCTGGAGGACAAAAGCTCGCAAGAGATGTGGACAGAAGTAGCTAATACTGTCAAGGAGGCCGCAGAGAAACACATTCCCAAGAAAAGGAACAGTAAGAAGGCTAGATGGCTATCAGTTGAGGCACTGCAAGTTGCAGAAGAACGAAGGAAAGCGAAAATCAAGGGAGATAGATCAGCTATGTTTGAATTAAATAAAGATTTTCAGAAATTAGCTAGAAGAGATAAAAATATATTCTTTAATGAACAGTGCAAGGAAGTTGAAGATAGTAACGGAATGGGGAAGACAAGAGATCTTTATAAGAAAATTAGAGAAATTAAAGGAAAATTCCAGGCAAAAATTGGAATGATAAAAGATAGAAACGGGAAAGATCTGAGTGGAGCAGAGGATGTTAAGGAAAGATGGGCAGAATATGTAGAAGACCTATACAAGAAAGAACTGCATCATGACAGGGCTCCTACTGCTGATGTTAATGTTAATTTAGAACTAGAGCCAGATATTTTGGAGAGTGAAATCCAGTGGGCCCTTGAAAATATGGCTGATGACAAAACTAGTGGACTTGATGAAATACCAGCAGAATTGTTTAGTCACTGAAAAGGATGCAGTGAAAGTGCTGCACTCAATACGTCAAAAAATATGGATCACGCAGCAGTGGCCAGAAGACTGGAAAAGATCAGTATTCATCCCCCTTCCAAAGAAGAGAAGTTCTAAAGAATGCTCAGATTACCGAACAATCGCACTTATTTCACATGCTAGCAAAGTTATGTTGAAAATCTTACAAAATAGACTTCGCCAATATCTACATCGAGCTGGATTTAGGAAAGGAAGAGGAACTAGAGATCAAATTGCTAACATTCGGTGGATTATGGAAAAAGTGAGAGAATTCCAGAAAGATGTGTACCTCTGCTTTATTGACTACGCCAAAGCCTTTGACTGCGTCGATCACAACAAATTATGGAACGTACTGAAAAACATGGGTGTACCAGATCACCTCATTCATCTGATACGGAGTTTATACCTTGACCAAGAAGCCACAGTGAGAACTATGTATGGAACAACGAAATGGATAAAGATTCAGAAAGGGGTCCGGCAAGGCTGCATACTGTCACCGTACTTATTCAATCTGTATGCAGAACATGTTATGAGGAATGCGAGGCTAGATGAAGGAGAAACAGGAATTAAAATAGCTGGAATAAATGTAAACAACCTCAGGTACGTGGATGATACGATCCTGTTGGCAGAAAGTGAAGAAGAATTGAGAACACTCTTACTGAAGGTGAAAGACGAAAGTGAAAAGGCCGGTCTTATGCTGAATGTGAAGAAAACGAAAATTATGGCAACTACACCTATCAATTCGTGGGATATAGCAGGAGAAACCATGGAGGTAGTGACCACATTCAGTTATCTCGGTTCCCAGATCTCTGCTGATGGCGACTGCAGCCATGAAATCCGGAGACGCCTGTTGCTCGGTAGACAGGCGATGTCAAACCTTGACAAGGTTATAAGGTCCAGAGATATAACACTAGCAACAAAGATCCGTATTGTGAGGGCGATGGTCTTTCCAGTTGTGATGTATGGATGTGAGACCTGGACCATTAGGAAGGCTGAACGGCGAAGAATTGACTCCTTCGAATTGTGGTGTTGGAGGAAACTTCTTAGAGTTCCATGGACTGCAAAGAGAACCAACAGATCAATATTGGAGCAAATTAAACCAGATTTCTCCCTGGAAGGTCTAATGTTAAAACAAAAGCTGACCTACTTTGGACACACAATGCGAAGGCATGCCTCGCTGGAAAAAACATTAATGCTGGGGAAGATTGAAGGAACTAGAAGAAGAGGACGTCAGAGGATGAGATGGATCGATGGCATCACAGAAGCAATGTGTTCCAACCTGGAAGGTGTACGGGAGAAAGTGCAAGACAGGAAAAAGTGGCGTGATTTGGTTCATGGAGTCACGAAGAGTCGGAACCGACTAAACGAATAGAGAGAGAGAGAGAGAGAGAGAGAGAGAGAGAGAGAGAATGTCTTCAAAGGAGACGTAATTGTACATGAGGATATAGTTGGTCACGGTGACTAGGAATCAGGTTGTTGGTTTGGAATCTGTCGGGTGTTGGGAAAGGTAGTGTTCAATAGCAGTAAGGCCATGGGTATTAGGGATGTTAGTGAAAAGGGAGGTGGTGTCAATAGTGACAAGCAGGGCACCAAGTGGTAAAAGGACAGGAACTGTGGAGAGTCGGTGGAGGAAATGGTTGGTATATTTTATACAGGAGGTTAGGATCTGGGTAATAGGCTGAAGGTGTTTGTCTATGACAGCAGAGATTCTCTCAGTGGGGGCACAGTAACTGGCCACAATGGGGTGTCCTGGATGGTTAGGTTTATGTAGGAGTGCGGAGAGTGGTAGGGGTGATCAGAGAGATGGATTCTGGGGAGACGTTCAGGGATGGGCCTAAGGATTTGAGGGTAGACTGTTGATCCTGCTGGATTTCTGGAATGGGGTCACCGTGGCAAGGTTGGTATGTGGATGTATCTGACAGCTGGTGGAGTCCTACTACTAGGTAATCCTTGCGGTTCAAAACAACAGTGGTGGAGCCTTTGTCCACAGGTAGGATTATAAGGTTGGGACCAGTTTTCAGATGGTGGACTTCAATTCTTTCTGTTAGTTTACAAGCTGAGGGATAGAAAGTTAACAGGGGGTGATTTGGGGGCAGTTGGGGTGGATTACGGTTGGATGGAGGGTGAACTGGGTCAGGCAGGGTTCAACATGGTCCCTGATTGAGTCTGATTGGTAATGTTGGTGGTTAAAAAGTGTTTCCACTGTAGGGACCATGAGAAGGAGAGAAGTTCTTTAAAAAGTCCTGGATGGTTGAATTTGGGAGTGCAGCAAAAGGTGAGGCCTTTGGAAAGGACTGATATTTCTGTGGGCTAAGGCTTCTGGAGGAAAGTTTGCCGGCTGGTGTGGCCGAGCGGTTCTAGGCGCTTCAGTCTGGAACCGCACGACCGGTACGGTCACAGGTTCGAATCCTGCCACAGGCATGGATGTGTGTGATGTCCTTAGGTTAGTTAGGTTTAAGTAGTTCTAAGTTCTAGGGGACTGATGACCTCTGATGTTAAGTCCCATTGTGCTCACAGTCATGTGAACAATTTTTGGAGGAAAGTTTCATGACAGTGTTCTATGTCTATTTAGGTTCTGGATTCTTGTGAAACAAAAGAGTTGATGATAGCGAAAGGCGAAAACTCATTACAATTGGTGTGAAGTGTGAAGTTACAATAAGATCAAATGAAGGGTATAAATTATACAAAAAATGTATACTTCACTGTGGGTATCAGGTCTGAGGTTGCATAGGTGTGAAGAAGGGGGACAGCAGATGTGACTGGATGAAGTGAAATTAATGGGTGTGAACTGGGATAGAATGAAGAAAGAGGGGGGGGGGGGGGGGGTCATAGCGTGAGATACGAGGTCATGTGGCAACAGAAAGGTGGGGAAATAACACACGAAAATATGGAAGAATGAAGCAGGGAGAGTGATCAGTTTGGAGGTATAGGCTTAATGATATCAGAGGGAGTAACGTGGGACAGAAGATGCCACACCAACAATTAGCATGGTCTTGTAGCCATCTCTTGTGTGTGGCTGAGGTGGTTGATACAGTGTGGCTCATAACTAGAGTATGCAGTGTGGTTTGTAAGGCAACAAGAGAAACACAGGAAAGAAGGGAAAGGAGGGCGGACATTGAACATAGTAATGCATTACAAAATAGTAACAACGGAAAACAGCACTACGTTATGTGTTGCTACTCACCATACAGTGGAGATGCTGAGTCAAGATAGGCACAACAAAAAGACAGTCACAGAATAAGCTTATGGCCAACAAGACCTTTGTCAAAAATATGCAACAGACACACACATACACATACACAACACACACACTCATGCAAATGCAACTCACACACACAATAGTTAAAATTAGTGGGATCACACAATAACGATTCACTTCAAAATTAGGATGAGATAATGTTAAAGAGCAAATCTAAGTTTTATATCAAAACTGAAAGTATGTTTCCTGTTTACTCCATTGCTTATCTGAAATCAACATCCAGTGGAGAACAAAACAAATGAGAATTTCAAAATATACATGATTTCTCGTAGACTTATGATCTTATGCAAGTTAAATTATAAAGTAAACCACAGAATAGTGTTTCAATGAAAGTCAAACAAATAAAGCAAAATCAGTAGAATAAATAATATTTAATACTGCAAAATGACCTACAAAAAGGTGTCATTACCTCAAATGGGATAAAAGCAGCTCAGGACATCTGGTCAGCTAAGTATAAACAATATTCATTTTTGGCAATGTTCCACTTTATTAGCATCCATCAATGTATTCACTTCCCAAATACTGGAGGAAGGAAGACTGCAGTTTCACACCTCATCAATATTTTGATCATTGCAAATGGAGTTTTTGCTCAGTTGTTAACATTGACCCTGAAGAATTTTATATCAAATTTGGCAGGTATAATTTAAGGGAGCTATAGAAAACTTCAATCGTGTCAGTCAGCCTGGAATTTTAGACTCCCAAATACAAAATTCAGTGACTCACACACTTCGTCATACCACTCAGTCCTTAAATGTTAACAAACACTGACAATGTTGCACCCAATTCCACTTTCTACTCACTAACTCAAACTAGTGCTTTTCAACATCCAAAATTCAATAGTAATGGCATTTATTAAATGTAACCGTGACATCTTGATTACACACAGCTGGAAATTATTTTTTTTAGCAAAAAAGTTTGTTACCGCATATCTGTAAACTACAAAGCCAAAAATTGTATAAGTCATCACAACTTACAGCAAGGGCCCCATCAGCTGGTGCTGGAACTGATTCTTCAAGAGACTGGATGGCTAAATTTTCTTCAGCTTCAGGTATTTGTAGAAGTGGTGCAGGTGGCTGAACTAATGATATGGAAGAAGACCTCTGATCTTCTGTCATTAATGGCTGCTGCACATCAGTAAATATTGCTACTGCTGGTGGTGTTTCCGTGTGACGAACAACTTCCATACTCGGTGCCTTATCTGTTGTGCTTCTTGGCAATCCCTGTGTAAAAGAAATCTAAGCATAACACTTCTATCTGCACATCAATATTAATGTTAGCATCATTAATCAAATTCACTATTCATTACAAATAATATGCAAAGTTACTACACATAAGGAGATGCTTCATGCATATTCAACAATTCATTAATCAATGGGAAGCCATCAGTTGTGGATGCAAGGGGGGATTGGGGCACGCACACGTCATGAATACTCCCCAAAATATTTTCAGAAATGTTTACATTTTCACATAGTCCCTACTTTCTCAACTCTTAACTGAGGATACTTTTCAACTGTTTCTGTGTAGGTTTGACCATGTGGATGGTGGATGAGTTTCCAGCCAGACCAGTAACATTCCAGCCACATAAAGGCACCCATACACAAACTGACTGCACCTGATATCAACAACAAATCCAACATGGTTTGCAAATCCACAAACAGAACCAGCAAGACAGTGAGAGAGAGAGAGAGAGAGAGAGAGAGTGAGAGGGGGGGGGGGGGGGAGGAGTGAGAGTGAGAGTGAGAGTGAGAGAGAGAGAGAGAGAGAGAGAGAGAGAGAGAGAGAGAGGACGTTATCAAAACTATCAGAGTTTTCTGCTATTATAGTTCTTCAATTAACTGCAAACACATGGACTTCTCAGATTTTCGGATGTATGCCTTTTTAAAATATATTTAATAATTGCAAATTCTTGAACTTTATCCTAAAGCACTGTACTATTTCACTGAATGAACAATTTATTATACAATTATAACCAAACAATTAATTATTATTATAATAAAACATTCTAAATGCACTGACAGAAAAATTGCAAGAAAAATAATTAATGTTGTGTAATGAAATTTCTGGAGTACATTTGTCTAGGTAGAATATTTACGTTATTAACACTGTAAGTTCACATGTTAATGTAAGCATGAGATAAGCCATTGCAAATGTGAAATACCGGTCCATTAATAACCTGTGTAACCACCAGAATGGTGAATGCACAGATGCAAATATGCATACATTGAGTTGTACAGGTGCCGGATGTCAGTTTGTGGGATGGAGTTTCATGCCTGTTGCACTTAGGTCAGCCAATAAGAATATGAGAAGACACCAAAATCGAGATAATGTATGGAAATCAATAAACAAAAAACTGGGGGCAAAAATAAATGATAAATTGCTGAAGTTTTATAAAATATATAACAGGATTCTGTTCAGGACAACCCATGAAAATACAGATGCTTGGAGGATTTGTTGGCCACGGAGATTTGTGGAAGATGTGATTGATCAGTACCACCAAAGTTACGGGGTACAATAAATGTGTCACAAAATTGAGAGACCGCATAAATTTTGACAATATGGTTAAAAGATTATATTAGAGGATATGAAAATACAATTGCTTGGAGGATTTGTTGGCCAGGCAGTTTTGTAGAAGACGTGATTGATCAGTACCACCAAAGTTACGGGGTAAACAGTCACACCAGCAGGTTACCAATGCAACATATCCAACCAAGCGTATTGAAAGAGCTTTTACCACTAGATTTTTAAGGGTTGTAACTGCTTTCCTGAAATTTGTATATTTTTTTTATGGAACAGTGATGATATATTTTCCAGAAATTCAAAATCATTAGATGATAACCAAGTGAATTTACAGGAACTAGAGCTGTCTTCCACAATCAGTTCCAATATGTAACAAGTTTTTCCCACCAGTCTGTCTATGGTATGTTTTCACTCACCAAAAATGACAACTGTATGCAAACCAACAAATAGATTTCATACAACAACTAATCTGATTTTATCAACCATTACCAACTACTATACACACTCTCCATCAAAATAATATCATAGTATTAAAAAAAATTATGAAATTCTTTGATAAATGCAACTTTATTCTGTAAAACTATGAACAACACTGAGAGGTAGTTATGACCTTTACATCACAAGCCACGATAAATAAATAAAAAAAGAATGAGTGACAATGATTGCTGTCACTGTGGACAGAAACAGAGACAAGAAACAAAGTCAGAAATAGAGGTGAAACACTGTAGGAAATAATGTTTCCAACAGAAACATATTTCCAGTGGCAGTGTGGACGCCACTTCACACTAGTTTTTGCTGATGCCACTTCTCATTACTTTTTGATGTGGTGAGGTCACTAGTAGACTTTTGACTACCAACTTTTGTGAGTGCTTGCGAATACCCCCTGTGTGTAGTTCGACTATCCTTCGTAGTGTGTGACATAAGAGTGCACTTTGCTGTTTTACAGCAACGGTGCATTGAAAGTACCATACCACAAATACATCACAATTATCATTAAATGTTAATTAATGTAGCATCAACGATGTAAGGCTTCAAGAGAATTTATGATAACTGATGCACAATACAAAATTCAGGTGAGTAAGCTGTAGTGTAATGGCTAAAATCATGGGTAGCTGCATTAGAGGTTATACGTCCGCAACTCACTAAATGCCAATATGTTTTTAAACTTATCCTAGTTATCACCTTCATTATGATCGTAATACGATATGTTCTGCAATATTCAATGTTGTTGAACATTTATGTCTCGTTAGACAACAAATGATGAAATAAATATTTTCCTGTTTATTTCCAAATGAGTTGTGATTTCCAAGAGTGTGGTTAGGCACAAACCTCAGAGGACAGCTTGCATTCATGCAAGTGAAACAAGCAGCAATAAAATTCATATTGCTCCTTGTCACAAATACTCCGCTGTTTATTTCCGAATACGTGCCAATTTCCGAGGGTGTGGTTAGGCAGGAACCTAAGAGGAAAGCTTAAATTGCTGCAAGAGAAACAATGAGTAATAACATTCATATTCTTCCTTGTCACAAACATTTTCCACATTACACAACTACACACATATTCCCAAAAGAGTTCTTTCTACAACTGAGATTTTCCTGTCAGTAACACACCCATAAATATCAAATTGATGCTATGATAATTGACAAATTGATATCTTTGTTCCTGGTTGCCTTTACAGTGCTACTACATCATGATTACATCAGTTCCTGCAAACTGTTCCTGTGAACTGTGCTCGACCCATCATCATTGAGCGGTGAAGCTAAACGTGGCACATTGTGCTGGCAACATTGATCGTGGATTACATCAGTATTTCCTTTCCCTTGGCTCCCCTCTCCACAACAACTAGAAATATTCCCTTAACTCTGCCATCAGCCTTGGCACAAACCATCTGTCTTTTGTGCCACTTATTACTCATTCAGTCAATAGAAAGAAACCGGAACAAAGTTCAGTGAGACGTCGAGTAAGAACATAAAATCGAGTAAACAGTACTAGAAACAAATGTAAAAACAGGGTACTTTGAGCATTGATCTCATGGGTTTTTCACAAGGCCTACAAATTTATGGTGTAGAATCAAGAAAAATGTAAAATCGGAGAACGGAAAATCGAAGTTCCACAGTAGATCTATGTGCTGATGAAAATACAGATACAATTATGAAACATAACCACAAAAATGTGGGTGCATACATTATTACAAATTTCATTACAATGACAGAATCTGTCATGGCAGTCAATATTGCACATAATACATAGCATGCAAAACCAACAAACAAGTATGAAACTCCCTGGCAGATTAAAATAAAGAATCAAAACTCAGAACCTTTGCCTTTTGTGGGCATGTGCTCTACTGACTGAGCTGCCCAAGCATGCCTCAAGACCCATCCTCAACAGCTTTACATCTGCCAGTACTCCACTTCCTACATTACAAGCTTCAAAGAAGTTCTCCTGTGAACCTCACAGGAAGTTTCCAGCACATACACTGCTGCAGAGTGAATGAAGAGCCCAGGCAGTGGCTAAGCCATGTCTCCACAATATCCTTTCTTCCAGGCATTCTAGTCCTGCAAGGTTCACAGGAAAACTTCTGTCGAGTCTGGAAGGTATGATATGAGGTATTGGTGGAAGTACAGCTGTGAGGACAGGTCGTGAGTACTGCTTGGGTATCTTAGTCAGTAGAGCACCTGCACGCAAAAGGCAAAGGTCCTGAGTTCAAGTCTTAGTCCAGCACATAGATTTAATCTGCCAAGAAGTTTCAAATCAGCATACACTCTACTACAGAGTATATTTGTAGACGAACAAGCATAAAGGTCAAATATACTGCACACAGCCTTTAACAGGCTCTGGAGTTTAAATAGCAGGATGAAAAGATGAGAGTTGTGATAGCTGCCCATTTTAAAAAAACTGTAATAAATGGATGCAGTGAATAAGAAGAATTTACTGAGCTGGTTTAAGAATATAATTTTGAATATACTTTTGTTGATAAAACAAAGTTCTGCTTTGATTTAGGGATTTCTGATCATTCATCACTGTTTTGGGTATACCAAGAAGAAATGAACAAGGAATTAGAAATGTATGCCTCAAACAACAGTTCAGTAAAGAAACTATGAACTTACTCTATTGTAAATTGGCCAGTGAAGCATTGCACTACAATTTCTAAAATGACTGACCGATTTCTTGGAAATGTTTGCATGTTTTTAATGACATATTTCCCCTTCCATCTGCCATAAAAAATAACAAATTACTGGTGGTATAAAAATGTTGAGTACTAAAACATACTGGTCACAATGAACTGCAGAAGTACAAATGTATACTTTGATAACTTAAAATAAATAATATAACACTGTATTCATGAAGATTATAAAGGAAGTAAAAGAAATGGTACACAAAAAATTCATTCTGACCCACACAAATAAATTGAATGTGGTATGAACAGTTATAAAATCTGAACTTGGCTTCATAGCTGGCAGGTCAGAAGTCTCCAAAATCATGTGAAATGACAACTTCATTGTAAATCTTTCAAAAATATCAGAATATTTCTTTTAATACATGTCTCAAAGTCAGATACTGAATATTGTATGTGACTACCAACCATAAATTAATCCAGCATATTGCCTATAATAAATCTGAATTAATGCCAGAGATACTCTACATTCTCCTTTCCAGAGCTGAATGGTTGCTGCTAACTACTCTCATTGCTTATAACGACTTTCGAATCACACTTCTTAATCAATACTATGTTACTACCTTTCTCAGCTCTTCACTTGACACTAGTTATCAGTGATACTATAGTAACTTTGTAGTTACTGATTCCTCCCTCTTGATTCACTGAATCTGAAAATTTCAGTTCTGTTCATTAACAGCAGGCCCAATATATTTTTCTGGCTGATAAAGTGTCTCACAAACTGCTTCAAATTTCAGAAAATACATTTAGTAAAACATCACGATCCACTTTGTTCCCCCTGCCTTAACACAAGCTGTTTATTTTGCTGTGTACCATATGCAACATCTCCTACCTGCACCAGGGTGGGACAGCTGGAGCCACATTTACATCATTCACTTGGTACCCCTATTTCCCCCAGCCCTCAATCTCATGTCCTTCAATCCTCCTTGCCCTTCCCCATCTTCCCAATTCAAGGTAGTGGGTGTTGTTTTCTCACAGTCCATAAAAAGTGACAGTGGAAAATGCCTTCTTGAAAGCAATGGCAGCTTACTGTTAATGAGATTAAAGTTATTGACAGTGAGAAAGAGAAAGGTGACACGTAAAATGTTATAAGTTGAGTAAACCAATGGTGTGCATATTACAGCAGTAGGGATACAACGCTGAGTGGAATGGGATTCCTGTCCAAACCCCAAGGAATAAGAAACAAAATAAGAAAATCAGACTTTCAAAGCAGTGCGTTCAATTAACAATATAATAAAGCCTACAGCAGCTAGACTGGGATGAAGTGTATAAGGAACTCGATGCAAACTTGAAATATAACTTATTTCACGATACATTTTTAAGGGTATTTGAAAATTGTTTTCCCAAGAAAATAGTTAAACATAATGCCAAGAAAATGTAAAAAGGTACGTAGCTGGTAGAATACTTAACTTTAATCCATAATTGGTGTACATCGCTCTTGACTGTACATGCTTCACAAGATAAATATCAAATGCTATGGCGCCTTGCTAGGTCGTAGCAAATGACATAGCTGAAGGCTAAGCTAACTATCGTCTCGGCAAATGAGAGCGTATTTGTCAGTGTAGCATCGCTAGCAAAGTCGGCTGTACAACTCGGGCGAGTGCTAGGACGACTCTTTAGACCTGCCGTGTGGCGGCGCTCGGTCTGCAATCACTGACAGTGGCGACACGCGGGTCCGACGTATACTAACGGACCGCGGCCGATTTAAAGGCTACCACCTAGCAAGTGTGGTGTCTGGCGGTGACACCACATATACCTGTCCTTTTTTCCCCCTAAGGTAAGTCTTTCCGCTCCCGGGATTGGAATGACTCCTTACCCTCTCCCTTAAAACCCACATCCTTTCGTCTTTCCCTCTCCTTCCCTCTTTCCTGACGAAGCAACCGTTGGTTGCGAAAGCTTGAATTTTGTGTATGTTTGTGTTTAAGTTGGTGTCTCCATGCAAAAAAATACAATAAATAAATAAATAAATAAATGTTTGCATATGGTATCCATACATGTACGAGAACTTTTATTGCAAACCTGTTCAAATACAACAAGAGTTTGTAAAGTGGTATAATTTTATGGTATTTCCTCCTGTGTTTCACAAAATTGTCAAATTTTAAGTAGATCAATAGATTGTTGCAGTGGCTAGTCCAAAGTTTCTTGCTTATCTCTGGCACCAGTAACACGCAAGTCAAACGTCACATGATTGGTCGAGCAAAATCTATATTGTATCACACGCTTCAGTGTATCAGAAAATCTTAAGCCCATTAGAATGACTGTATCATCTGCCCATGCCTGCCCTTCTGAATCCTTCAAAATACATTTGCATGTGACCTCAATAGCCAAAGCTTCATTGGTAAATATATGATGACCCCTAAATACTCTATTAAACAATGTTAGAATGTTCAGTCTGCAAATGTAAGATGACCCTGTATTTTTTGAATGACAAATTGGGTAAAACCCTCATCTTATAATTGTATATATATATGGCACAATCCTTACAGCACATTTTTGAGCAATGAAGACTTTCTTTCTTAAAGATGAGTTGCTCTCAAACACTAGTCCAAATGACATTATTGAATGAAAATATGCAAAATATAAGGGTCAGTTAAATAAATGTAAACGAGAAAGATGGAAATAAGTAAGTAAATTGATTATTATTTCAAAAGTAATTGACATAACTGTTAGTAAATTTATCCCACTCTGAGACAAGATGGTCAAATATTTCTAGTTGCCTACAGCACAGTGGTCGTATCGATTCATGCACCCCTTCATCCAAATCAAATTGACAGCCACTTTTTTTTTTTTTTTTCTTTCCAGGATTCTTATAATATGGAAATTGCATGGAGAGAAATTGGGACTGTATGGAGGATGTGTAATGGCTTCCCACTGAAACTTCTGCAACAGTCAGAACAACCCCAGAAACATGTGGGCAGGCTTTATCCTGCAACAGAATGAAGCCACCTGCCAACAGTTCTGGGTATCTGGGCTTGAACGCATGTTCCTATTTTTGCAATGTCTCCACATACCACTTTAGGTTAATTGTGGCACAGTGTTCCAGGAAGTCAATGGGCAGAGGGTCCTTGCAGCTAAAGAAGGAGGACATCATGACTTTCTGGGAGCTGGTATACCTATTGTTTCAACTAAGCTGCAGAAGTTGCAATGGCAAGCTCTTACACATCCTCCATACAGTCCCACTCTCTCCACATGCCAATTCCATATTTTTGGTGCCCTGAAGAAAGACATTCCTGGTCATCAATTTGCTTTGAAAGAAAAAGTGCACACCTGCGTACAATCATGGTTCCATAGGTAACTGCAAACATTTTCCCTTGAAGACACTGACTGTCTTGTCTCACTGGGAAATAAATGTATTAACCACTGTGGTGGTTACTTTTGAAATAATAAACAGTTTACTTACTTTTTCCATCTATCTTGTTTCTCTCTCACAAAGATTTACAATGATTCTTGGCTCTTGCCAAGATTTGCAATGGTTCAAAGTGCAAAAGTGCAAATGTGGCTGAAATAAGTTGTTTTAGGGGTTCCACAATGTGTTTTTCCAGCTTAAATTCTCATCAATAAGGATACCTAAAATTTTTGGAGTTTCCACCCTATTTATTATTTCGTCACCATGAGTTACACTTATCATTGGTGCCGTACCTCTAGACGTGCAGAACTAAATATGTCATGTCTTTCTAAAATTATGTGGCATCATTCACAGTAAACCAATGAGTTACACTTATTATTGGTGCCGCACCACTAGATGTGCAGAACTGAATAAGTCATGTCTTTTTAAATTTGAGTGACATCATTCACAGTAAATCAGCCAACAACACTTTTAAGAACATTGTATACCATTTCTTCTGTTGCTGTTTGTCTACATTTACATAGGTACTCCGCAAATTACAGTACGGCACATGGTGGAGGGTACTCTGTACCACTACTAGTAATTTCCTTTCCTGTTCCATTGGCAAATGAAGCAATGGAAAAATGACTGTCTATATGCCTCCACATGGGCCCTAATCTCTCGTATCTTATCTTCACGGTCCTTATGCGAAATGTATGTTGGCAGCAGTAGAATCGTTTGGCAGTCAGCTTCAAGGGCCAGTTCTCTAAATTTTCTCAACTGTGTTCCTTGAAAAGAGTATCACCTTCCCTCCAGGAATTCCCATTTGAGTTCCGAAAGCATCTTCATAACACTTACATGTTGTTCGAACATATCAGTAACAAATCTAGCAGCCGGCCTCTGAATTGTTTTGATGTCTTCCTTCAATCCAACCTGGTACAAATCCCACCTTCCCTACCACAATCCTCACATGCTCGTTCCATTCAAATCACTTTGCAGCATTATCCATAGATATGTAAACGACGTACCTGTGTGAAGCAGGGCACTACTTATGCTGTATACAAATATTATGGATTTCTTTTTCCTACTCATCTGCATTAACTAACATTTTTCTACATTTAGAGCTAGCTGCCATTCATCATACCAACTACAAATTTTGTGTAAATCATCTTCTATCCCACTACAGTCACTCATATGACAACAACTTACTGCTGACCACAGAAACATCAGCAAACAACCGCAGATTGCTGCCCACCCTGTCCGCCAAATCATTTACGTATACAGAATAACAGCAATCCTATCACATTTTCCTGGGTCACTCCTGATGATATCCTCATCTATGATGAACATTCACCATTGAGGACAACATCATCAACTAAATGTGTAAAGCTCTATAATTAATTCTTGAATGTAAACTGTATAATGATTATTACTGAAGTTGTCTGCTCAGTAAGAAGTTTATGTATTTATGTAAATGTAAAATGATGATGCGTGTAGAATGTACAAATTACTAACTACTAAAAAGATGTACGTATATGTAGGCATAATGTATAATGTAAAATTTAATAACAACTACACTTTTATGAATATATAAAATGTATTTTGACAAAGCTAACTGCATGGTAAACATGCTTAACGGCTAATAAATAAACATATGAAAAATATTACTTAAGAAGTCTCTGAGCCATCCACATACCTGTGCTCGTACCTTCGTTAACAGGCTGCAGTGGGGCACTGTATCAAATGCTTTCTGGAAATCTTGAAATATGGCATCTGCCTATTGCCCTTTTCGGGGTGCACTCAGCCTCGTGATGCCAACTGAGGAGCTACTCGACCGAATAGTAGCAGCTCCAGTCAAAGAAAACCATCATAATGACCAGGAGAGCAGTGTGCTGACCACATGCCTCTCCTATTCGCATCCTCAGCTGAGGATGACACATCGGTCAGATGGTCCCGGAGTGCTGCTATTGCCCTTCATTCATAGTTCATAGTATATCATGTGAGAAAAGAGCAAGTCGAGTTTCACACATGCAGTGCTTTCTAAAACCATGCTGATTTATGGACATAAGCTTCTCAATCTCAAGAAAATTTATTACATTCAAACTGAGAATATGTTCAAGGATTCTGCAGCAAACCTGCATTAGGGATATTGGCCTGTAATTTTGCAGGTTTGTTCTTTTACCCTTCATATACACAGGAATCACCTGTGCCTTTTTACAATAACTTGGAACTTTGTTCTGGGTGAGTGATTCGTGATAAATGCAAGCTACTCTTTGTAAAACCAAACTGGGATTCCATCCAGACCTGGTGACATATTTGCTTTCACGTCTTTCAGTTGTTTCTCTATGTCAGGGATGCTTATTACTATGCCTTCAATACGCGAGTCAGTCCAATGGTCAAATGATGGTATGTTTGTACAATTTGTCTGTGTGAGCAATTTATTGAACATAGAATTTAAAACTTTGACTTTCATTCTGTTATCTTCAAGTGCCACATCAGACTGGCAACAAGGGAATCAATAGAAGCCTTAGACTCACTTAGTGATTTTATATAGGACCTGAATTTTCTAAGGTTCTCTGCAAGATCTTTCGCTAAGGTACGATGGCGTCAGTTGTTGCATGCTTCGCGCACATCTTTTCACACACGCATGAATCTCTACTTATCTTTGCTAGTCGTTATGTGTGCGTTCTCCTTTGGACCAAGAGTGCAACAGCCTCTGCTTCCTCAGCATTTTCCTAACTTTAATAACCACAGTTGCTATAATGACATCATTATCGCTAATCCCTGTTTCTAAATAGATGTTATAGATAAAGTCAGACCTATTTGTAACTACTAGGTCAAAGCTATCTCCACTGTGTGTAGGCTGCTGAACTAGCTGTTCAAGACAGTTTTTTCAGAACACATGTTCAATTCACATGACTGTCTGTCTGTACCCCCACAATGAATTCACAGACTTTCCAATCTTTAATCAGTAGCTTAATGTTATTGCATGATTTGGATATTTATGCACTACTGACAATAGACTTTCTTTGAATGTCTCTAGAACTGTCACAGAAGAGTCGGGTGGCCAGTAAAAACATACAACTATACTTGGTTCAACTACATCTGTTGTACGCGACCAGACACCTTTACTGTCATACTCAACTTCGACCTCAATAGAGAAAATATTTTTATCATATGCAATGAACACTCCACCTCCTATGGCCTATAATCTGTCTTTGCAATACACATTCCACGACTCGCTAAATATCTCTGAGATTTCCACTTTGGGTTTCATCAAGAACTTTGTTACGGATACTTCAACAATTTACCGATAAAATTTTGCAACTCAAAGTGTCTTTACTCTGGATGCAGTCTGACTTCCCTTGCTGTGGAGCAACTGGTGAGTGTTCATCAGAGTACCTCAAACTACCACGGAGCCTAAAAAACCTTCATGTCCAATCCACAAGTACTCTGCTACCCAAGCAGCTGCTTCCTTCATGTAATGCACCTCCGACATAACAAGGGGAGTCCTACAAATCCCCACTCGATAAAGCAGGTCTTGAAACCTGTAGCCAAGACCATCACAGAGTCAACAAAGTGTTTTGTTGAGACCCTTCACTCAGCTCCAAACCAAACGACCCCAATCAACTCTAGGAACAATGCTGTAAATTGCGAGCTCTGCTTGTACCCCACATGCAACGACAGCAGCCTACACCACCTCCACCAGTCACCTGTATGAATTGAGGATGGCCTTAGAACCCATGTGACAAATGTTGTCAGTACCAACGTGAGCCACAACTTGCAGACAACTGTACCCTGCATACTCGATAGCTACAGGCAGGGCTCCCTCCACATCTTATATGAGGCCCTCCGACAGACATACCAAGTGCACATTGGCTTTCTTTCCAGCCCTGAATGCTATCTGTCTACCAGGCTCCATAATGTGCCGAACATTGGAGCTGTTCATGTGCCTGCTCAAACCCTGATAAAGCAGTGGCCACATTTCCACTCACAGGGTGAATGGGCGAGGCCAGATGGCCAGTCGCCCATGCACATATCAACCAACAACCGTGCTACGTGCCAGATTTTCTGCCTCTACTACACCCCAAAGCAGCAGCCTGAAGGTGACTGACCGTAGCCAAAAGTGCTTTCAGCTGTTCACAAACTGCAGCCACTTCCTCCTGCGTCCGCACACAGCACGCACACATCCTACTCATCATAGCAAGTCTAACTGGAGGAGTAAACTGTTAAGGTAGACAGAATCCTAGATATGCAACTTGCCACCCTATTGTTGTGTCATCAATGAATGCTGATGTGTTAACGAGCTATGTAACTGGCTGTTCAGAAGAAATGAAAACTGCGCTACAGACTAAATGAATTGACACTTACAAAAATATGAGATTAAACCTCTTAAACAGAAAAACATGCACAAAGTTTAAGAAATACACTATCAGGAAAACACAGGAAAAGATAAACAATTAACTTGCCGCTCAATAGAAGTGTATCAGCTGAGAGCTGAGGCCTGAATTGATTACAGTACCCAGTGTCTTTACACATATAAGTAACAATGGAAGAGCTAAGACGGATGAACCTTGTGGAAAACCACATGTGATTTCTCCCCAGTCATAAGCATCTACCTCAATTACATTGGTTGATTTACTAGGTACAGTTTTCTGCATTCTTTTGGTTAAATATAACATTATCCACTGCTTGGCTATACCATCAATTCCTTAAAACCTCAGTTTCTTTAGGAGGATATTGTGATTCACACAGTCAAATACCTTAGATAATAACAGAAAATACCAACTGGTGCTATTTTGTTATTTATGTTTTTAAAATTTGGTGAGTGAACATGTACATGGCATTCTCAGCAAATAAAATCTTCTTAAATCCAAATCAGATGAGATACTATTCTAGAAAACATCACATTCTCAAAAATTTTGGAAAGTAGTGAAACAGGTCACTAGTTGAAACTTCCTGGCAGATTAAAACTGTGTGCCGGACCGAGACTCGAACTTGGAAACTTTGCCTTTCGCAGGCAAGCACTCTACCATCTGAGCTACCCAAGCACAACTCACAACTCGTCCTCACAGCTTCAGAACTAGCACTCCTGGAAGAAAGTATAGTGCAGAGACATGGCTTAACCACAGCCTGGGGGATGTTTCCGGAATGAGATTTTCACTCTGCAGTGGAGTGTGCGCTGATATGAAACTTCCTGGCAGATTAAAACTGTGTGCCAGACAGAAACTCGAATTCGGGAACTTTGCCTTTCACGGGCAAGCGCTCTACCATCTGAGCTACCCACGCACGACTCATGACCCATCCTCACAGCTTCAGTTCTGCCTAGGTTCGCAGAAGAGCTTCTGTGAAGTTTGGAAGGTAGGAGACGAGGTACTGGCAGAATTGAAGATGTGAGGATGGGTCATGAGTCATGCTTGGGTAGCTCAGATGGTAGAGCACTTGCCTGTGAAAGGCAAAGTTCCTGAGTTCGAGTCTCGGTCCGGCACACAGTTTTAACCTGCCAGGAAGTTTCATATCAGTGCACACTCCGTTGCAGAGTGAAAATCTCATTCTGGACGTCATTAGTTATTCGCACCTCTCCGATCACCTTTCTTGTAGAAGGGTTTAGAAATGGAATATTTCAGTCTCTCTGGAGAAATGCCTTACTAAGTGTTGCATTGTGTATTTCAGATAAGACAAGGATTATTATATTGCTCTGTTGGAAACACAATCAATTCAATACAAACTTTTAGTTTTGACAGAATATTTATTTCCTTAATTTCAGAAGGAGATGTCGGTGATACATCACTGACTGTAGTTTACAAGAGTTGATTTTTCGACATAATGCTGTGATATTTCTCTGGAGCTATTTGTTCCTGTATTTTCTACTAGATTTAAGATATGATAATTAAACACATTGGCTACCTGTGACTCACCATTTATAGCCCTTCCATTTAATTGGCTAGTGATATTATCATGTTCTTTCAACAGTTGTCTTCTCATATCGCTACATTCCATATACTGATTTCTAATATAATAAGCATGTTCCTTGGTTCTGCAATAAACTTTCTTAATAATTTTGAATAGTTTTTGTAGTGTGCAATTATTGCAGGATCTTTACTTGTTGTTACCAAAAGATACATTTCCCTTCTCCTTTCACAAGATACTTTAATACCTCTAGTGACCCATGATTTTTAGATGGTTGTTTAGTTTATTTGGATAGCTATTTTCAAATAATGATATGAATTTATTATGGAACAGATTAAATTTTGTGTCAGCATTTCGCTTATTACAAATTTCATCCTCTTGTAAACTATTTTAAAAAACATTTGTTTTGGAGTCACTAATTATCCTGCTATTCACTCAGGACTATTAATACTGTAAGGCACCATCTTATTTATCCTAACTGTGCATCATAATAAGAGAGAGCATTTGTTACTGGTAATACACAGGAGTCCAATGTCCTTATCCACCTGTGTTGGAAAGTTAATTATTGAGATTAAATTGTAGGATACAAATTAGGCTTCCAGATCACTTTTCCTATCAAAATCGTTTAGAAAACCTACACTGAAATCACCGCAGACAATTAATTGCTTGCTGTTGTCTTACAGACAGCATAGTAAGGAATCCAAATTTTTCATAAACAGTTCAGAATTTCCCAGTGGAGATCTATTAATTTACAATTAGAAGTAAACTATTTTTCAGTATTAATCCACAAGCATACACTTGTACATGCTGATCACTACAAAATCTACTTCTCTCAGTGTTTCTGAACTTGTGTTCTGTCTCAATGTACATAATAACTCCACCTTTTTCCATATTAGTTCTACATGAGTAAGATGATAGAGCATAATTCTTTATATTTAACTTTTCTAACACTGTGGTTATGCGGTTCTTGGATAGCCATAGGATGTCTATCTTTTCAGAGCTTTCCAAATTTTCTAAGCAGACAAGAAACTCTTTCACTTTGTTACTCAGTCGCCGGCCAGGGTGGCCGAGCGGTTCTAGGCACTACAGTCTGGAACCGCATGACCATTACAGTCGCAGGTTTGAATACTACCTTGGGCATGGATGTGTGTGATGTCCTTAGGTTAGTTAAGTTTAAGTAGTTCTAAGTTCTAGGGGACTGATGACCTTAGAAGTTAAGTCCCATATTACTCAGAGCCATTTGAACCATTTTGTTACTCAGTCCTCTAATATTCTGATTAAATATGCTAACATTACTTTTCTGTTTATTCTTCGTGGGGATATTCTGTTATTTTAACTTATTTCACATCAATGTGCCTGAATCTTGACTCTGACATAAAAAAGTACATCTCGGAAACCAGTAAGCACAGGGATCTCGCTCTGTGTGAGGGTAGCCTATATACATACTCAGCAAGCCACTGAAAGCTGCATAGCAGAGGGTACACTGTACCACTACTAGTCATTTCCTTCCCTGTTCGACTAGCAAATACGGTGAAGACAAGCTCTCTCCACGAGCCCTAATTTCTTTTATCTTACCTTCATGGTCCTTACGTGAAATGTATGTTAGCAGCAGTACAGTCATTCTGCAGTCAGTTTCAAAGGCCAGTTCTGCAGATTTTCTCAGTAGTGTTCCTCGCAAGGAACGCCGTCTTCTCACCAGGGATTCTGATTTGGAATCACAAAACATCTCTGTAATAACTGCTTATTGTTCAAACGTAGCAGTAGCAAATCCAGCAACCTCTCTCTGAATTGCTGTGATGTCTTCCTTTAATCCAAGCTGTTGCAGATCCCAAACATTCAAGCAGTACTCAAGATTGGTCACAGCAGCATCCTATATGCAGTCTCCTTTACAGATGAACCACACTTTCCTAAAATTCTCCCAATAAACTTAAGTCGACCATTTGCCTTCCCTACCATTGTCCTCACACACTTGTTCCATTTGATATCACTTTGCAACATTATGCCTAGATATTTAAACAATGTGACTGTGTCAAGCAGTGCCTTACTAATGCTGTATGCAAACATTATGAGTTTCTTTTTCCTACTCATCCTCATTAACTTGCATTTTCCCCCATTTAGAGCTAGCTGCAATTCATCACACCAACTAGAAATTTTGTGTAAGTCATCTTGTATTCTCCTACCGTCACTGAACTTCAATACCTTACCATACATCACAGCATCACCAGTGAATAACCATAAATTGCTGCCCTAGGGCACGCCTGATGATTCCCTAGCCTGTGATGAACATTCAACATCGAGGACAACATACTGGATTCTATAACTTAAGAAGTCTTCGAGCCACTCACATAACTGTGAACCTACTCCATACACTCACATCTTCGTTAACAGCCTTTTTATTAGTTATTATTATCATTTTTATTATTAGATTTACTTCATTCCAATAGATCCGTAGTGAGGAGGTCCTCCAGGATGTGGAACATGTCAGAAAAACAACAATACATGACAAATATTTACAACTAAAACAAATAAGCTAATGTACCATTCCACAGGTCCCAAGTGGAATGATTGTCATTTTTTAATGAACACTATATGAAAGAGTCATTTTACAAATACTAATGCACTGAATTTAAAATAAAACAGTTTTTTTATTTATTTATAAGGTAATAAACATGTAATAGAACTACTATAATACTTATTTACAATGAACACATTACTGCACTGAAAAGATGCAGAAGTTAGATTGTACTTACACACGCGCACACACACACACACACACACACACACACACACACACACACACAATGAACACATTACTGCACTGAAATTGTGCAGAAGATACAAATCAGTTGGTTTTACTTAGAAATTCATCAATGGAGTAGAAGGAGTTGGCCACCAATAAATCCTTTAGGCTTCTCTTAAACTGAATTTCATTGGTTGTCAAGTTTTTATAGCTGCTGGCAAGTTATTGAAAATGTGTGTTCCTGAATAATGCACACCTTTTTGTACAAGACTAAGTGACTTTAAATCCTTGTGAAGATTATTCTTATTTCTAGTATTGATTCCATGAATTGAGTTGTTCGTTTGAAAAAGTGATATATTTTTAATGACAAATTTCATTAAGGAATAAATATACTGGGAAGCAGTAGTTAGTATCCCTAGTTCCCTAAACAGGCTTCTGCAGGATGTTCTTGAGTTCACACCACATATAACTCTTACTACACGTTTTTGTGCCCGGAAAACTTTAGCTTGGTTTGATGAATTACCCCAAAAAATAATCCCTATGACATTATGGAATGAAAGTAAGCATAGTATGCCAGCTTTTTCATTTTTATATCCCCTATGTCTGACAAAATTCGCATTGTAAACAGAGATTTGTTAGGACACTTCAGCAGTTCTGTGGTGTGCTCCTCCCAGTTGAATTTGTTATCAAGCCGTAATCCCAAGAATTTAACCTGTCCACTTCTTCTATCTTCTTGTCATCGTATGTTAGACATATACTCGTGGGACACCCCTTACAAGTTCTGAACTGCATGTAGTGTGTTTTTTCAAGGTTTAGAGACAAAGATTGGCTAGGAACCAGTGATTAATGTCCACAAATATTTTATTAGCTGATCTTTCTAAGACTACACTTGATTTGCTATTTATTGAAATGTTTGCATCATCAGCAAACAATTGGGGCATCCTGTTAAATGCTTTCCAGAAATCTAGAAATATGGAATCTGCCTATTGCTCTTCCCCTATAGTTCACAGTATATCACGAGAAAAAGGGGCAGCTGAGTTTCACATGAGCAATGCTTTCTAAATCGTGCTGAATTGTGAACAGAACCTTTTCTGTCTCAAAGAAATCCATAACATTCGAACTGAGAATATTTTCAAAAATATTGCAGCAGATTGATGTTATTCATGTGAAGGCCTTGTTTAGTATATACCCACCTCCGAACTGTAGCAATAGGCACTGCACTCCTGTTCAATTTCATTTCAGTCAGCAGCATTGTGCTCAACTCTTTTGTTCACACGGCTCACAGCAGTGTTAACCAAAGGCCGGTCATGGCACTGCAGAACCTCCACAAAACTCACACTTGTATGTTTAACTGCATCCTAATGCTATAATTTCTGACTTTAGGTAAGCTGTTCCCTGCTCCACCTACTATGATATGTTGGTCCTCTCGTCAACATCTTCACACAGATTCCCTCTGTCCTCTGGCTAAGACTAGCACTTGACTTCACAATACTTGTGACCTACTACCTAGCAGCAAGACTCATTTTTTCCTACTCTTTGTTGGTATCCATATAAACTTAAGTTTCTTCGCTAGAAATCTGCTGTGCCCTAGTATATTTTCAAACAAAAGTGCCAATCAATGTTTAATTTTTGTGTTATGTACAGCATTAGCATGAGACAGCACTCATCTTGAATGACTATTGAAATGTATGCTATTACTCCCTTTCCTGTTTCTTAGGCATAAACACGACAATGCTGCAGCCCTGACCAGGTCTGCAGTTCGTTCTGCCACATAATAACTACATGCTCGGTCTTGTTTACATGCCTGTCTATTGCTAAATACTTCCACCATACAGTAGTTGGTTACTCCTACCAATGCTTTTAATTTTGACTTTTCCGTATGTCACAAGATACGATTTGTACACATTAGTTTGGGACAAACAAATAAAAAAAATCATAAACTAGTTACAAATGTTACCCAACACATTCACATAATACTCATGACCTTGCTGGTAAATGATGAGTCTCTTCTTGTGAAACACTTTAAAAAATGATGAAAAACATATCCCGCATCTGCTAATACGTATGACTTAATTTCACAAATTAGAGGTCAGTCAAAACAGATGAGGAAGATTGTAATACATTCAGAGAAAGTTAAAAAATTCAACTGAGAATATCATTATAATACTAAATTTTCTAAAACCAAAAGGCAAATTCTGCCAGAATTTCCCTTGATGTAAGCGTGCATAAATATATGATATGGAGAAATGAAAGGGAAAAAAAGGGAACACGAAAAAAGTCAAATAAGTTTATAAGGTATCTCTTCTTTATGAACGTTAAATCAGTGGAACATAGTTAAAATGGAAGTTCAAAATTTTGTAAGTTTTTCTCTATCACTCTGCTGCAATCATTGTATGTCACACTCCATATGCTCGTTGTGACAATCAACTAAAATAATAAAATACTTCAAGGCAGTCCTTACCTGGGCTTCTAGGTCTGCTGCAGTATCTGTTTCACGTGGAACAAGCGAGCCTTCGCCAACTGGTAATCTGATCAGAAAAGAAAAAGAAAGATACTGAAATCATAGTAACATAGACGATACTAAACTGGAGTCATTACAGTTATCAGGTAAACAAGAAAGTAAGATTTGATACTTCCTAATTAGTCTATTTGTGATGCCTAATGATGTTAATTATAACATATGGATATAATAGAGGGAAACAATCCACGTGGGAAAAATATATCTAAAAACAAAGATGATGTGACCTACCAAACGAAAGCGCTGGCAGGTCAATAGACACACAAACATACACACAAAATTCAAGCTTTCGCAACCAACGGTTGCTTCATCAGGAAAGAGGGAAGGAGAGGGAAAGACGAAAGGATGTGGGTTTTAAGGGAGAGGGTAAGGAGTCATTCCAATCCCTAAGGTAAGTCTTTCCACTCCCGGGATTGGAATGACTCCTTACCCTCTCCCTTAAAACCCACATCCTTTCGTCTTTCCCTCTCCTTTCCTCTTTCCTGATGAAGCAACCGTTGGTTGCGAAATCTTGAATTTTGTGTGTATGTTCGTGTTTGTTTGTGTGTCTATCAACCTGTCAGCACTTTCGTTTGGTAAGTCACATCATCTTTGTTTTTAGATGTAATTATAACATATGTATGACATATTCCAATCAGCTGTCTTTGTTTCTGCTGTTAAGATGTACGATTTGTTATAAATTTCAGAATTACCTAACTGTGAAGCTGATAACATTCTGTACATATAAACATTAAAAAAAGAGACAGTTGACTGGCACATGTCTAAAATATATCATTAATAAATACAGCTGAATACCCAAGAGTTCCATTTAGCACAATGGATAAAAAAATGTAATGCAGTCACATTAGGAAATTTTATAAAAAATTACTTCTTATTTCTTCCTATTTTATTAATTCTCCTACAAGTAAAGGAATAGTTTACATATTTCCTCATTTTATGGCCATAACTTTTAACATCACCAAGAACATTCCATTTTTTTCCACTGCCTTCTCTATTATAAAAATGGCAGACACCATTCACTTCTTCTTGGACAACACTTTTATTTTCATTCATACACTGTCTCAGCTATAATAGGAGTGCGCTCATAACATAACAGTCATACTGCAAGTATTGGGAAACTACAATGGGTTGCTGCTTTTTCATGAACATAGCTTCATGTTATTTCAAAATTATCTTCCTTCAACCCATGTTTGTATATCTGTTCAAACCATAACTGTAATCTTGAAGACAAGCTTTCTACATAAGAAGATGAGGTCAGCCTTCTGCATCACGAGAGAGATATACAATAAAAAGAATATATCCACACAGGCAAAGATAAGGCACTACAAGGCAATGGTGAGGAAAGCAGTATTATATGCTGCTGAAATGATGACACTAGGAAGAAATGGGGCAGAACAACTAGAGAAAGAAGAGAGAAAAATACTAGGTCCCAAAAGAGGTGGAGAGAGGTGGAGGCGAAGACCTACGGAAGAATTGTACCGGCACATGAGAACAATATCCGGGGAAATCAGACGCGAAAGGGCAAGGTTTGCTGGACATGTAGTTAGGATGAGTATGGAAAGAATGACGAAGAGAGTGTGGGAAACAACAGGAAGGACAAGGGGAAAGACAGGAACCAAGTGTGTTGTTGGACTTCAGAAGGACTGGTTGGAATTGGAGATCAAGGTCGAAGGAAAGGAAAATTGGAAGAACAAATAAACACCGACCAATATACCGGAGATCAATGACAGAAGAATACAGGAAAAGATTAGTGTGTCACCAATGGAGCCAACAGGAGAAACGGAAACTGAAGATCCCGGAAGAAGAGCAGGAGCGAAGAAGAGAAAGAATGAAGAGGTTCTGGGAAAAGAAGAGAAAAATGCAGTCCACGAAGGGGCTACCCATGGTCCTACAGAGGCTGTAATGCAAGAAGAAGAAGAAGAAGGCTGTTCTGTAATACTTCATACTTCAGATGCAAGTGCAGCTGCTTTCAAGGCTGAAAACAATAGCTACAAGAGATAGCTTCCACTTCTGGAAAGTGACATGGATAACACCCATAAGGAGTACATGGAATGATATAACTTGGGGATTCTCCAGAAACATGAATGTCCTAATTACCCACTGATCAGGTGCATTATTGTGGTGGAAGACATGCCACGAAGCCCCAACTTTGGCTGCTTCTTTTAGATTCTATCAGGAGTCTTAAGAAGCATGCTCCAGCATAATGATCTGCAGTTGCTGTCCTACCTTCTTCAAGTGTGATTGTGCAAACTGAAAATGCACACCATTCCTTTCACCATAATCCTTCAGTGCTTTCATTTTCTTGAATCAACATTGCAAGGGAGATATAGAGACAGAAGTACCCCTCTCCGTTATGTCAAACAGGTTCAACTTCATTTTGCCACATGTTACACTGTTGAATAATGATTCTAAGCTGCCAAAATTTAACCCAGTAAGTATCTATTGACAAAACTCCATATACTGAGCCTCCCATTACCAGTGACAGATTTACATATAGGCCAAATAAGCATGGGCCTAGGGGCAGCACCTTAAGGGGGGCAGCATTTTTTGCTCTGCACTCATTTTAACCTTTTACATTTTAAAATAATTGCACTTACAAACAACAAAAATTTTTAATATTGTTAAACAACTTGCTAGTTTAAATAAGCCTTAAGAATGAAATTTGACAATACAAACTTGGAAATGTACATAGTTTACTTGGTGACTGAATGGTAATTTAACATAGGGTTTCTGTCTGGTATCATCTTAATGATTGTTCAAAATATTTTGAAGTAAGCTGTCAGGACTGCAATCTACAATACAATGTTTGAAATGTTATTATTCTGGGAATGTTTTGGCTTCTACTTAACCCCACCATATTTTCCCCATGAAATACCGAGACCCCTGAAAAGCTGTGATAAACTAATCAGCAGTTTCTTAAATACTGTAACATTTGTGGGCCTCAGTATGCAAAACTCTTGACTCTACTTAAATTTCTTGTAGAGATTGCAGGGAAGTATTAAGTCAACCCACCATTACTGTAATTAATGTGAAAGCTCTGTGGTTTTCAATATCTGAGCTTTGATTTAATGACACCCGTTTAACAAAACATGTGATGCTAGGAATGTTTTACATTTTTAAACACATGTTTATACAAAAAGAACATAAGCAGAATATGTGTGAAATACACTTCACAACAGTTTAAAAATTTAATTTATTTACTTAGTTACTTTTTTTTAGCAAGAAAAGAAGAAACCAACTTTCGTTTGTCTCATTTTCTGTGATCCAGCCTGCACGATATCAAAGTCCCCACTCTGTGCAATCAAATAGTATGGGGCACTGCAAATTGATTTATTAAACTTCTTAACTGAGCTTATTTTCTTCAAGGAAAGGTTATTTTTATTTTGTGTTGGAGCAAAAGGTGCATTTGCATGTAGGTCCCGAGTTCGAGTCTCAGTCCGGCACACAGTTTTAATCTGCTAGGAAGTTTCATATCAGCGCAGACTCGACTGCAGAGCGAAAATCTCATTCTGATAACAGCAGTGTTCACACAAATGATAACCACATCAACTGCCAACAAGACTACTTAAACTTTGTAGTCTGTCTTCTCTACCCACAGAAACCACTAAAATGTTATAAGAAGAAGTGGGATAAGAGACAATCCAGCACACCTCACTGCAAGATACTGCAAAAATTATTTGCTTTTTAAATTAGAAAGACAGTGTCAAGAATATTCAGAACATATTTGCATCCCAGCTAAAATTCCGGCGATGCAGGAAACAGAAGCCTGTCCCTTTTTTTATGAGACGAATTCTAGCCAGCAGTTGTGCTTCTACTGTTCACTGACAACAGAGGGACAGGCGACAATGAAATTAAATTATTCTGCATTGTCGTTCTTACACAGCACCGTTACTTCGAGTAACTGAGTTAGTCTGTTCATCACTCCATGTTTAAAGGAAAAATCTTTAAGGTCATGTGCCATGTTTAAAGTAAAAAGCTTTGTGCTCATGTGCACTGTAGTATGATTGGAACTGGATACAATCTTTCTTTCTTTCCTTTTACAATTTTTTTTGTTTTGTTTTGGCTGTTGGTTGACAATTTTGTAAGTGCGTTAAAAAAGCAAACGTGCAAAATTAAGTGGGGCAGCATTTCAGAAATTACTGAAGGAAAGGCAACAACAAGAATCCAATGACCTAAAATCGCTTGGGAGAGTAGATAAATTTTTCCCAAAAAATGTTACTGGTTCGGCTTCGAGTTCAAGTAGTATGGATGATACTTCTGGCGCTGCAGCTGTTGTAAAAGAAGTAAATACAGACGAAACAAAAGTTAAAATGAAGAAAAGAATTATTGCTGATTTCGAGTTTCACGAAAAACTAAGTGTCGAGCCAGACATTACAAAAAGAAATAACCTCGTTTGCGATGATCCTGCAGAATAGTGTGTCAGTGAATCAACAATCAACATTCTCTTAGAACATGGCGTTAATCAAAATTGTAACAGTGATTTTTCTAATTCAAGTAGATCAATAGGCGACAAAACCCTATATTTGAACAAAAATGAATTTAACTGTAAACTTTTAAATGGTGAATCAACTTTGCATGGTTTTCTAGTATACTCCTGTAGCACCAGTGCTGTTTTTTGTGCACCATGTAAATTGTTTGGAGGTACAGCCGCAATTCCTACTAATGGTACTGCAGACTGGAAAAATATTTCTAAAATTTTACCTCATCATGAGAATTCAGTTGAACACAAAAATTCTGAGTTATCACTCTTAACAAGAAAAAAGTCACTTCGAACAAAATATAACCATTTTGAGTCATGCGTTGAGACAGAAAAAATGTACTGGCGCAATGTGTTGAAAAGGGTGTTTGCAGTAGTGAACAAGCTAACAAGTCGTGGACTTCCCCTAAGTGAACACAGTGAAAGATTCCATTCATTACATAATGGTCAATTTATGATGTTTCTTGAACTTATAGCCAAGTCTGATCCTTTTCTCGCACAGCACATTGAACGATATGGAAATCCAGGGCAATGGTATACAAATTATCTTTCTTCAACAGTCTGTGATGAAATAATAGAGCTTCTTTCTGAATGAAAAAAAAATTATTATAAGTGAAATAAAACAGGCCAAATATTTCTCGATAACAGTAGATTCTACTGCAGACATTTCACATAATGATCAATTATCTTTCATATTAAGATATGTGAATGAGAATGGTGAACCTGTTGAAAGTTTCCTTCTGTTTTTACCAAACCTGGGACACAAGTCCGAAAACTTAGCTGAGGTCATACTAAAAGTCCTGTCTACAAATTATGTTCATATTACTAACTGTAGAGGCCAGTCATTTGACAACGCAAGCAATATGTCAGGAACCTACACTGGTTTGCAGGCATGCATTAAAGAACAAAATCAGAAAGTGCATTATGTGCTTTGTGCAGCACATTCTTTGAATTTAGTCAGCACTAGTGCTGCAAGCTGTTGTTGGTAGGCATGTTCATTTTTCAACGCAGTGCAAAACCTTTATAATTTTTTCTCTGCTTCTACACAGCACTGGGATAAACTTCTTTCTTTCATGAAACCAGTAAGTAAAACGGTAAAAAGTTTATCAAAAACACGTTGGTCAGCGAGAGAGGAAACGTGTGTAAGTCTATAGGAAAACTGTGAGGGTGTTATCAACGCCCTCACACATATTGCCAATAATACGTTTGAAAAACGACTTATGCAAAATCAGCCTTCAGCTTTATTGACTCAACTGAGCAGACTAGAAAGAGTATTCAAGATGACAGCTTGGAAGGACATACTCCAGAGATTTAATAGTGTAAATCTGAAATTGCAAAGTGTAAATATCGATACTAAAATAGTGCATGAATTATATGAATCACTTGTAGGATTTATTGCATCTATACAGGGCATGTTTGGCTATTATGAAAATAGATCCATGGAGATTGTGACTAATATAGACTATGAATGCAACTATAAAAGATCACAAAAACACAAACTTCAGGATGACGAAGAAGCAGACTCTGAAGTTTTTCTGACTGGAAGGGAAAAATTTAGAGTCGAAACATTTCTGCCAGTACTCGACAACTTGTATGCCAAATTAGTGAGGAGGAAGGAAAGCTATAGAACACTGTTGCACTCCTACACAGGTTTCAGCAACCTTAAGAACCTTTGCTGAACATGCAGCAAAATTCCAAGTGTCATATGACACAAATTTAGAGCCTGCCTTCCCTAGTTAATGTGTACATTTTGCGGGACTTTTGAAATCTTCTGAGATCAGTGATATACCAGTTGAAATGAGTACATTTTTACGAAAAGAGAGGTTACAGTCCGTGTTTCCACATGTTGACATTGCCCTTAGAATATTTCTATGTATGACACAAATTGTTCAGCAGAACACTCATTTTTGGCTCTTAAAAAGACTGAAATCGTACCTACGTTCTACATTGTATGAGGAGAGATTGAACACCTTGTCCATTCTTCACATCAAAGCTGAGATCCTAACTGATTACCATCTGAAATATGAAGATATGATCACTGAGTTTTCTGCTGTCAAAGCCAGATGCAAACTTTTCAGACTGGTGAGTTTGTTTATTTATTCATATTAGTTTTAAAAATGTAAGATTATAATGTGAATTTTATTATAACTCAGAGTACATTCATTGGATTTACAAACTACATATTACCTGTTTATTTTACAATTGCCAATGGCAGAACGGGAACTAAACCTCGTTTACATGCAGACGTGACCGAGGGCGCCCTACAATTCTAAACAATACAAGAATGACCCAGGTCACTCGGTGCTGTACAGTCAAGTCATACTGATACTGCAGTATATTACAACTGATGTGTATTCTTGGCATCTGCTGAAATGTATAGTTATCGCGGAAATACATGTAATCAGAGAGTACCCTCAGATGAAAAAGTGTTAATAAATAACATAGCTCAGTTCTGTCGATAAACATGTAAAAGCTCTGCTAATACCTTTAGAAAGAGCTATGGTGAGACCAGTAGCTGCAGTACAAAACTGTTCAGCCCTTACATGGATTAAAGGTATTGTGTACACTTATTATGCAGCATCTAGCTACACAGACCCCAATGCTTTACATGTTAGCTATTAGATTGTAAAACAAATTTTATTTTTCCACACTAGTCTGTAAAATTATGTAATTGCAAATCCAATAATCCATTTATGTGCCAAAACGGGTACCATTAGCCTGTAAACAGTAGTTCACTGCTGTAGTTTAGTGCAGAAGTTACTAGTGATGGCGGAACGAACATATGTATGTACAGACTGTGCTGTTAACAGCAAATGACGACGACATATAAATGTGTCAGCTTGTATAAAGTAGACATGGCTTAAAGCCAAAACATCTGCACTTGATAATGGCCTAAGGCCGAAATTGCAATAATGGAAATACAAAGTTTAACAGTCACTGGTGTAAACATGATGTCTTTCAAGAAATTTCACGACAGTAAATCCCAGTTATGAAAAGTTAATTAGTTCTGTGTTTGTTAGTCTGTATTTAGTTATTAGTTCATGCACTGAAATCTCTATTTCATTTTCATTTATTACACTTCCCTACAGATTCACATATTAATACCTAATGTGTTTTTTTTTCTTTTTCTTTTTTTCTGCTGCACATTCAAGTTATTAGATTGTAAAACAACAGTTTAATTTTAATTTTGAATGCATCTCTGGTAAAGTACGTATTAATTTCTAATATATGACACATTTGCTTCAATTTTTAGATTGTAAAACAACTTTTTTATTTTCATTTTCAATGGTTTCATTTAAAAGAACATATTAAAAGTGAATGTATAACAAAAGTCCGTTGTCTCCTACACGCTCTGCTGAATTTTTAGACCATAAAAGAAAAGTTATTTTCCTTGTGTTCATTTCTGTCGTCTTTCGACAGAAGAGACTGTTAAAACAATGCACTTTTAAGTTCGTTTTATCAGCTGCCATACACTAAGTACAGTTCAGGAACCATACTACATTTTGATTGAGCGCGACTAGGTCACTGACGCATCCTTCGGAACAACGAATAGCAGAGTATGGAAACAGCTCACAGCGCTCCCGACCGAAACGGCAATTGTAAAGTGATTGGGTAATAGTTATTATTTAAAACATGTTTGGGGGGGGGTGGAGGCCCATATAATATGGTGTGCCTAGGGGCGCAAAATTTTTAAATCCACCACTGTCCATTCCTGAGTTAAGGGGTGAACTACCCATCAACTTCAAAGTTCTAATGCGAGGACTCTAATGCAAGAGCTTACAGACAGTTGGTGATCTAGTCACTAGAGAACATGAGAAGCACTAGAAGCTGCAGCAGGCATGCTGTTACATCATTTTCAGTAGTGGCGCTGGACGATATCGCTATGGAAGTCTATTACCTGGTACAATACTATTATCTGGCACTGTGGGACCACTATTCAGATGCTTGTCACCAGGAACACCCTCTTATGAATGCTGCACATTGACTGGCCCAGGGCTGATCTGAACAGTGATAACTTGACAGCAGTGATGATGATATGGAAATTTGCACCACTTGACCTTTTGGTTTTGTTCTTGCTATGGACATCATTTGTGCGTATTTACTCTTTGGGCTCTGGCTGCATTCTGATACTGCAAGAACTGGACTTTGGTTGAATTGTTTACTTAAAGACAGCTTGCACTACTCTGGGGATTATCCTGTCACACATCTCAATTTGTCAAATAAACCAGAGAGAATCTCCTTTAGTTTTGAGTCTAGGTCACTTTTACAAAATTCTCCAAAACAAAAAAGTTGTTTCTTTGGTAACACTTCTTATGGGTACATATATTTACTTTTATTTTCTAGCCAGTATCTTTTCTGTGCAGATAAGCTGAATCAACACAATCTTTTGGCAGTGAAAGACTAATAACCCATAAAATTATAGAGACAGATTCTCCAGCACTGGACCTCTCTAAAATCCATTCCGATTTCATAAAAAAACCATCAAACAGAAATTTTCTCATCTCAGTTTGCAACAGCTGTATCTCAAGTGTAACATAGCAATGGAAGGCCTTTCCCTAGTTCTAAAGGTTGTATTGTAGAGAATAATAAATTCTACAGTGAGCAAACTCACATATTCTCATCATCAAGTTCTAAAACACTTGGTATTTGAACTCAGAATAGTGCTATAAAACACACCATTACCTATTTTTCATAAATTTAGGTGTCATGTAACCACTCTTCATTTAATTTTATATTAATCCTGTAGAATAGCAAAAGTGCCTCTACAGAGTGATTCCATGATGATGTTACAAACTTTCAGTGAAGATGGAGGTAACAGACCATTGTCCAGAAACAACTGATCAAAAGTTCTAAGCAAAACTCATTCTGATACCTATGACAGTGGGATACATGTACCAGCACTGTTGTTGCTAAAATTGTAGGGTAGCCTACTTTCACAGGTGGTAGTATGGACCATCCAAGAAAAAATATCTGGTAAACATGGCCTCTAAAATGCATGCCTTAAGGGCTATGAGCACTTGTTCAGTAGGAGAAATGTGTTTCACAGAAAAAAGAAGAACAAATGCTCATAGTTCTTAAAGTATGCATTGTAGGGCCTACATACACTGGACTTTTTTTTTCGTCACACTAAAAAAAGAACATGGAAACCAAAGAGCTTGCAATAAAAAAAATGTTTTTTACATTATTGAAGATGAGTCCATGTTTACTAGACTTTTTTTTGTCCATACTACCACCTTTGAAAGTTGCCTACCCTACAATCTTAACAACAACAGTACCAGTATGTATATTCCAGAGTCAAGAGGTGTCAAAATGCTTTTCACTTATAACTTTCAACTCAGTTGTTTCCAGACTAGGGTTCCTTACCTCAAGTTGATACATTTACCCTTTTTCATCATCCCTGAAAGATTATGGTGGAAGATCACAAGTCAGTCAGCTGCTCCTCAACGGACCAATATTTTCCTATGCGGTGGATAAGATTTTATGTCCGTATCTTGCTATTCCTGTCATGTAGAACCTTCTTCTCCAAAATTTCCAATACCAACCAGATAATTCAGTACTATTATGGAAATCATCAAAACTAACAAGAGGAGTACACAGGACAGGTCTCACCAATTTGGCTCAAACTGTGTGAGTAGAAGGAGGTAGATGAGCCTTCCAAGTTCCTACAATATCTCACCGGAGGAGGGCCAGAGCAGAAGAGTAAACACTTTTTAAGGATTTTAGACAGAGTGTAAGGTATTTTAAACAACAATGTACATATCACTGCTGTAGTGCAATGGTCTAGTGCACTGATTGCCAATTCACCAGGTCAGGTTTGATTCTCTCAGCTTCCTGCCCCCCCCCCTCCCCCCCTTTGTCCTACCCCACTCCACCCCACCCACCCCACCACTCTCCTTTTTAAATCCTTGCAACATTAAACTGTCAATTATAAAATTTAGGCATTTTAAATATATTTAAACAGTTCAATTTATATACATAAAATTAATACATTCAATTTTGTTATGATTCTTTAGTTAAATTAATTAATAGATTTAAACAGGAATTGTTTTAAATGATACATTTTAGACCCATTATGATTTCAGCTATTTTCTGACATATTGAAGTGGTCTCTACAGTTGTGAACAGTGTCTGGCCATGTCTGTAGTGATTTTTTCACAAAAACTTTTTATTGTTTTGTAAAATGGAAATACAAGAGAATTTTCTACCTGTGAAGTAAATGGAGAAAACATCAAAACGGCAACTCTTAATGAAAATTTGAAAAAAAAATTCACAATGCTCCTCATTGCACTTCTCTACTTTTTAAAGAAAAAGGTATGATCACTGGCAATCCTCGATCATCTGTGGATAGTGTAGCAATAGCTATGGGTCAAGCAATTGCACAGCAGGTTATTGAAATTATGAATAAAAATGTCATAGCAGATGATGATGGAGATTTGATGTGGATTCTCTCTCTCTCAGACACACACACACACACACACATACACACACACACACACACACACACACACACACTTCTACTGCATGCAATACTACTTTATTTGTAACAGGTTACTTCTTCACAAACAGATGTGAATGATGATGATTACAATCCTAATGAATATTCCTCTCATACTTTTGTACCCTTGTCTGATAAGAAGAAAGTCATTAATTAGCTAATGCTGATCAAAAATAGGAGCTCCCATCCTTAAAATCACAATTCCCAATCTTGAAGAAGATAATTATCTTCAAATTTTGAGGAAACAAATAGAATAAGGTGGCACAAGAAATGACTAAACTGCATTCATCAACTCCAAAACATAGGAAAGAATTCAGGATGCAGAAGCTGGTTATGAACAAGTGAAAACAAGAACTTTACAACTGTGGGCAATGACAGTCACATTCATATATTTGTCAGATAAATTTCACTTTATTGCTAATGATATGTGAGTAAAAAATTAAAAACATTCAATAAGATAGCAAAAAATTACCAAATTCATCAGCAAAAATGGTGTTGCAACTTTGGACGAAATGATCAAAGCAGCAGAGAAATTCTGTATACACACAAGATATACAATGCCGAACTTCCGCCTTGATTGCATAATGAACGCTGATCAGACTGCATGCCAGTACCACTCAATGTATGACAGGACACTGAATTACAAGGGTGCAAAGACCGTTTTGAAGAAAAAACTCAATCTTATCAAAACCATCTACTCTTGCACAGTGCAGTATAGTTTAACTGCTTCTAGGAAACTGTCATCCCTTGTATTTTTACGCCGCAAGAGGTTGGTAATATATTCGGTCCTACAGTTGCTGGTATCATCAAGAAATTAGATGTTGCTGTTACTTACTCTCAAATCAATGAAACTAGCAAAAGAACTTTATGCAAAATTCTTGGAAACAATAAAATGATACATTGCTAACATCAAATTCCTTCTACTGTGGGTTTGTTGTGTGGCCTAGCAGATTTGACATTGTATGGTGAGACATTCAATAAGGAGTAAGGCAAAGTGATGTGTATTCTGAAGATCATTCCACCCACATGTACTCCTCTTGCTCAACCCTGGGATGTATATTTCTAATGTCAAATCAAAAATGTAATTAAATGAGTATAAAGTGCTCCTGAATAGAGATAATTATCATCAGGAGAAGATAAAATTAAACTACATTCAATCGTGAAGTATCATTTCAGTGCTCCTATTTTCATCCCACTGATTCTGTACGCTTGGTAAGCATAAAAATTGACAGAGGAAAGACCTTCATTTAAAAACTTCAATGAAGTATGCTTTCCACTGAAGCATATTTCAGAAAAATGTTTTTACTCAAAAAATGCTTTCATAAAATGTGGATTCTGTGAACCATATTTATGTTAGAAATGTTTCTTCAATGTTTATCACACTGAAAAATATAATGTGACTTCTCATAATAAATCAAAGGTACATAATTAATTGCTCAAATTTTTGGAACTTTTACTTTCATTAAAAACTTCACACATTTAGGTAAATTAACTGTTTAAATAAATTAGCTAAGTTTAAGTAATTGTAACAAAATTGAAATATTGTTTTATGTATATGAATTGAACAGTTTAAATAAATTTAAATTTTATAAGTGATTGTTCAACAGTGTAAAAACAAAGCCAGAATCAAACTTGAGCCAGCAAATTGGCAATCGGTGCACTTTAGCAGTGCACTTAACTACTGCACTATGGCATTGGCTCAAACATTGTTGCTTAAAATCTCTTAAACTCAACTCAAAAACCCTTAAAGTACATTTTGTGGTGGCGTTCGTAGCGACAAACAATTCGCTGTAGAAACGGCTTACGAAGTCACTGCCACACTTTTAATAGCAGGCCGACCGGTCCGCTGGAACAGTGAACAGAAAGATGAAAACCCAAACACTCTGATTAAATAAAAGTCGGTACTTATCTTTATTGATGAAGATACAGAAACACAATAGTGAACTCCGTGTCTACAGAGATCTGTCTAGTTCGAGTCGGAGCGGCTAGGTCAGCGTCGGCTGACGACAAACAACAACTCTGCTGCGATGAACACACAACTGACTAGCAAGTACACAATTCGGTGGCGAGTATACAACTGAGCGGCGAATACAGAACTGTCCTAGCGCTCGCGACTCCAGCGCTTAAGAAGCCAGAAGCCAGCGTGGCGCGCGCAGACTTGTGGCGATTTCCTGTATCGCTGGCGCTGCTTATGCGGACGGCGTCCGGACTTTGATGCTGCCAACCTTTTGGCAGCGGGCTCGGTTGGCATTACTGGCTAGGATATAACAGTACATTTTCTCTTTCCCTTTGGCTCACTCAGGCAAGATATTCTAAGAACATGAAAGGATCATCTGCCTGCTTCTACTCGCACAGTTTGAGCCAAATTGTTGAGACCCATCCAGTGCACTCTCCTTGTTAGTGTAGGAAGCATTTCCTTGAAACAGTAATCTACAAACAAATCATAAATCTCGTTGTCAGTTAGAGCATCTCATAAAATGCATGAACTTTTAATATGTAATCATAAGTTGTGTTTCGGTGCACCATTTTTAGTACCTTCCTCTAACACTTCCAGCAGTTTATGAAAAGAAAACACTGTTGGAAACAATCTTATAATGAATGCATCTCATCTAGTGTATCACATAGTTACGTAAAGAAACAACAGCATTTTCGGTAGTTGTATTCTTTTGTTATTCACTTGGAAAACTAAATTCTCACTCTCTCTCTCTGAATACAGTTCCTTTGTAAGTCTTTCCCTTCTCGTTTCATAGCAGTGTCAGTTACAAAAGCCTTAACAGTTATCCAAGAAGTTTGGGAGAATTTAATATTTGATAATTACATAAAAAATAACAAACACTGTACCTGAAAAATGAACAGGATTTAAAAGTCAATGTGATAGTATTAAAAACATGGCATTCATTTAAATATATTGTCCAACAGGTGCTGGATAAATTATGATGAAGATGATAAATGATGAGTCAAATAAGTTATGAATAGTTAGTAACAAAACAATAGTTAATGAAGAGACAACTGTACTGCACATTCAAAAGAGAACATAGATCATTAGGATGTTTTATTATAAGTAACAATGCATGAGCAGACATCGTGAGACAATAAATATGGGGAAATATATATAACATAGGGTTTAAGTGGTTTTTGTGTGACGAGCTAAGAGCCCCATAAGGTAGTGGCCAACTCAAAACTGCTTACAAAAATGCAACAAAAATTAGCATGCAGGCAAACAAAATTGTCATAATCACCATCTTAGCAACGGCCATATTTGTAAGCCAACAAAAATGATCTCTATAACAAGACACATTATCATACATACCAATATTATGGAGACTAAAGCTTTTCATGTAGTGAACAGATGATTGAAACCTGAAATTGCTAGAACTTTTTTACTATGGACTTCAAGCAATTTTATGAGATAAGCAAAACACTATAGAAATGATACCCTTTCTAGCAAGTGTTCATCCTCACCATTAGTACTGAAATCACATTTATATTAGGTGGAAAGCAAATATAAGGTTTGCCATTAGACAGCTCGGCTAATGTCATGCATAGCATGTGAACGAGTATCCTGGGAGTCTGTACCATTCAATGCACAAAAGTGATAACAAACCCAACAACCTGATTCATGTTTTGGTACTATAGTTCAATAATTTTATCTTGGCGGTTCACGCATGCCCGCCCAGATGCGGGAGATTGCTGCGTTGCCAATTGTACGCGCCAAGAGAAGCAGCGCCACAGTATAGTTCGCAAATTTACGTTTAAGGGGGAGCACGCAGTTTATGAAGTACAGCTACCACGGCCGCATTAACCCTTTCGCTGCTACATAGACGTGCTCCCCGCATTCCGCGATGCGCGTGATTTTGTCATCATTGCACTGCTCGCCTGTGCAGACACATGGTGTTTCGACTGCTTTGACACACTTTATCATTCGATTCCACAAAAATTATTTGGCCCAAAAATTTGATTTTTAAACATCTTCTTGACTGATACCTTCCCCCCATAAATGACTTAATTTTGTTTCAATGTTCAACGTAGTTATTGTGCAGCATTAGATGTAGTAAACCATTGCACGAAATTTTGAAGAGTTTGCAGAGGTAAAAGTCCATAGCGTATACTTTCCATATGGTCGATTTTAGTTGCCACTAGAAATTTCAAAAAATTACATTCAAACGAATAAAATTCATTAAGTAAGACACTTCGATATTCTTTTTAAATAAAGAAAGTTTTAAGCACCGATCAAGGTTCGAATTCAGAACCTTTCGCTTAGCAGCCATACACTTTAGCCATTACGTTAACACAGCTTGTGATTCAATATATCTCCTGGAGGACTGTAAAATATCATGCAAAATACCGACAAACACTGTAGGTATGATTATGAGTTACTCATGTTTCGTCGAAGTACAATAGGAAATAAACAATTACCGCTGTTCTTTATTGCGAAAAAGCGGTTAGTGAGAATGATACAAACACCTTTCCCTGCTACCGCCTGAATTAGGAAGCTTATTGCTTGTCTGGTTTAATTATTTAATAGAATATGAAGCAATTGGTATAAAGAATGCTTTTTCCAAACTTTCTATAAGAGAAAGTCTGCTATCAAGACATTGTTTTTGTTCAATTACCTTATTTATGACTGAACGTTTCTAAAACTGAAGACACTCGTCCGTGCTCTGCACTGCAGTCGAGCTCTGGCAACGTCGTTCTCTGTTCATTGGCTGACTGTGTATTGTGATGTCAGATGCGCAGAACGAACCTAAACTCGGCCGCCATCATAAATGACGCGCACTTTACTAAACAGTGACAGTGTGAGGTAGACCAAAAGAAGTAATACTGATTTCCAATATCAATACTTTATTTGTTCTGTTTTTAATATGAGTTTATGCTGTTACAGCATGAGCCACTCATTTGTACATATGGTCAAATACACCAACAATAAGAGTGGTGCAAACACCATAGCATCTCAGAATTGGCTTGAACACTTTGCTGCCAGAGACCCCTTTACATTCACATTGTAGAATTTTAAATATAATTGTTCCTTCAAGTAATAGTCAACTGGGTTGAAGTCTGGATATCTGGCGCAAGCTACTGACCTACCTCAACCCACCCACTCCCCAGAGAGGTGCGCATTCACATACAGCCTCAATGTGTGACATAAGTGAGCTGAGGCACCACACCGATGTCCATGCCAACATTTCACTGCATGTATCAACTGGAATATCTTCAAGAAACAATGCCAAGTGATTGTCCAAAGTGGTGGAACTCACTACATCCAACTATGTGTGGCCCATTTCGAAGTCATTGACAATTGTCAGCCAAATGTTAAGCAAAGATGTTTGTTGAAAGTTAGATTCCCATTATAAATGTAAACATGGGATGATGGGTGCCCATATATGCACAGTGTGGATGTTAAAAACACCTTGTTTAGTGAAGTGTTGTATGGCAATGAACAGTAAACTCTCTAACCCATCCCAACCTAATTTGACTTTCAAGCTCCTCATTACACTCCGAATGGACAGGTAATTGTGTTGCACAAGCACACTATCTTATCATAAACTGCACCACAATTTATACCAATACACTATGTGTGATGTATGTATGGTCAACATCCTTGTGCCTACACAAACTTTTTTTTTTCTGCAGAGCACCTACTAACATTCATGAGTGCACAGACAACAAGAAAATGTTGGATTGGAAATTGTTTGGCATGTTGAAGACATCCAGCTGATGCATTAAACATCACTTCAACATACCTGAGAAGCACATCGACCATTTCTCCAATGCTCCATTCAATGACACATCCAAATAATAACTGTCTACCATACCAGTACTAAAAGAAATGCAGCTACACCTCTTCTTAGAACAAAGAGAACCCAGTAACATTTGGCATCAATGAACAGTTTCCTCTTTCCAAGCCAGATACATTAGTATAGGGACATTAGCAAGGTTAACAGTTCACGTAATATGTACAACATTAATGTGGTCTACAGCTTCCTGGCAGCTTAAAACTGTATGGCAGCCTGGGACTCGAACCATAACCTTTTGCCTTTCACAAGAGAGTGTTAGAACAACTGAGCTATTCGAGTACGACTCATACCTTGCTCTAACAGCTTTACTTCCATCAGCACCTCTTTTCTTACCTTACAAAACTCATACAGAAGAACATCTTTGAAGTTTGGTAAGTATGAGGTGGAAGTAAAGCAGTGATGCCACCTCTCTCTCCCTCAACCCACCCCACCAGACACATTCCCCACACCACCTGCCAATATGCAATCCCAACATTGTGCATCCAGCTGACACAATGTAGGGGCACAGGTTTGTTTGTGTGTGTGTGTGTGTGTGTGTGTGTGTGTCACCTTGAAAAGAGTGTGTGTGTGTGTGTGTGTGTGTGTGTGTGTGTCACCTTGAAAAATAAATTACATCATTAATTTTTTGTTTGCTATTACATGTCAGCAGTCTTGGCACACAATGAAATTCTCATGCCCCATTACTGTTGCATGCCACTGGAGTAAGCCAACCAATATGATGCAGCACATTGATAAAGCGAAGTATTGTGCATTAATCCATTTTCTGCACTGAAAGCAATCAAAGCTAGAAAACATATTCTCAGTTACATTATTGCAGTGCCTGCATTATTATGTATTATGATGTAAACTGTTACAGCGGCGACTACAGCCATTATGAAAGAAATTGAATGTATTTGCAGTTGCGAATATGGACTACCATCAGCCGTATAATGGAATGACAACAATGAACATTCGTGGCAGACTGGGACTCCAACCTGGATTTCCCACTTAGTGTGAGCAATTGCCTTACCATTTGGCCTTCCAAGCACAACCATTAACCAGATCCAAACTTCCATATGTCATCACCCATGTGTCAACAAACATACAACCATTGTATATATTTCCATACGGTGGAAAAATACGCTATTGCAGTGCCTGTGTTATTCCGAATTATGATGTAAAGTTCCCTCGGACATGCATGCATGTACAAAGGAACAGGCATTGTGGTGACTACAGGCATTATGAAAGACATGAAATGTACTCGCAATTGCGAATATGGAATACCATCAGCTGTATAATGAAATGATGACAATGAAAATTTCTGCCTGACTGGGACTCGAATCCACATTTGCTGCTTATCGTAAGCAGTCACCTTACCATTTGGCTATCTGAGCACAACCCACAGCCAGACCCAAACTTCTGTATTTCGTTACCCGTGTGTCCACTACCTGTACTTGTACATCCATTGTAGATATTACTGTACAGTGGAAATATTTTACTTGAAAGTTGCTTGCCCAGTGTCAGTGGCTAAATACGTTATTGCTGTGCCTGTGTTATTCTGAATTACAATGTAATGGTGCTTCAAGACATGTGAGCAGGAAATCCGACTTTGAGTCCTGGTCCAGCACAAGTTTTCATTGTCGTCATTCCATTATACAGCTGAAAGTAGTCCATATTTGCAATTGTGAATATATTTCATATCTTTCATAACAGCAGTAGTCGCCACAGTGCCTGTTCCTTCGGATATGGGTGAACATCGGAAGGAACTTTATAGGGTCAGTCAGGCTCCTGCTCTCGGCTCATATACATCTAAAGAGTGGCCAGTTAAGTGTTTATCTTTTTCTGTGTTTTCCTTGTAGTATATTTACTAAATTTCATGCCTGTTTCTCTGTTTAAGAGGTTTAATCTTGCATTTTTTAAGAATGAATTCATTCAGTCTGCATTTCATTAGTTGCTCACTGAACAACCAGCTAAATAGCTCAATGACACATCAGTGTCCATTGATGACAAGTCAGGAGGGTACCAAGTTGCATATCTACGATTCTAACTGTTTTCATAGTTTGCTTCTTCAGTTAGTTTTGATACTAGGTGTGTGCATGCTGAGTACGGATGCAGAGGAGCTGGCTGCAATTCACGAACAGCTGAATGCACTTTTGGCTACGGTTAGTCACCTTCAGGCTGCTGCCCCAGGGCGTAGAAGTGGCGAAGATCCTGGCACATCACATGGGGCACCTCAGGTGTCACTTGTTTTGCCCACTGGCTCTACTTCTGAGTGCACCCGATGCAGTGGATCTGCCCTCACAGAAGGGTGACTAGCAGGTGGTAATGAGTTCGCATCACTCAAGGCCGATGGTCAATGTGGAGACTGGCCAGTTGGCCTCACCCATTCCCTCTGAGACTGCAGCGGTTCCCCTCCTTCAGCAGAGTCTGAGCAGGCACACAGGGGAAGGGGTTCACCAGTCATCAGGAGCTCCAACATTAGGTGTGTTATTGAGCCCCTTATGCTGAAAGCATTCAGGGCTGGAAAGAAAGTCAACGCACACTCAGTATGTCTGCTGGGGCCCTCATCCAAGATGTGGAGGCAAACTTGCCTGTGGCTATCAAGTATACAGGATGCAGTCGTCTGCAAGTTGTGACTCATGTCGGCACAAACGGCGCCTGTCACATGGTTTCTGGGGTCATCCCCAGTTCATACAGGCAGGTGGCAGAGGTGGTGAAAACTGCTAGATTTGCGTGTGGGGTGCAAGCAGAGCTCGCAATTTGCAGCATTGTTTCCAGAGTTGATCAGAGTGCTTTGGCTTTTTAGCTGAGTGGAGGGTCTCGACTAAAGGCTTCGTCGAATCTGTGACGGTTTTGGCAGTAGATTTGTAGTGCTGCATTATCGCTCGGGGGTTTGTAGGACTCCCGTCGATAGGTCAGGGGTGCACTACACAAAGAAAGCAGCTACTTGGGTAGCAGAGTACTTGTGGAGTGCACATGATGGTTTTTTAGACTAGTCAGTAGTTTGAAGTACTCTGATGAACACTCACCAATCTTTACACAGCCAGGGAAGTCAGATCCCGTTCAGAGCAAAGACACTTTGCCAAAATTTTATCAGTAGTTGTCAAAGTATTTGTAACAAAGTTCCTGAATTTACTGTTCTCCAGTAAAGTTCTCATGCTCAAATTATTCTTAGGACTGAGAGGTGGGTGAAACCCAAAGTGGAAATCTCTGAGATATTTAGCGAGTCATGGAATGTGTATTCTCATGCTAAAATTATTCTTGGGACAGAGATCTGGCTGAAACCCAAAGTGGAAATCTCTGAGATATTTAGCAAGTCATGGACTGTGTATTGGGAAGACAGATTACAGGCCACACGAGGAAGAGTGTTCATTGCAGTTGACAAAAATATTGTCTCTATTGAGGTCAAAATTGAGTGTGACAGTGAAGTTAACTGGTCATGTATAACAGATGTAGATGAAACCAAGTTAATAGTTGGATGTTTTTACTGGCCATCAGACTCCTCTGTGACAGTTCTGTAGTCAGTCAAAGGAAATCTATTATCAATAGCATAGAATTACCCAGATCATGCAGTACTAGTTGCAGGTGACTTTAACCTACCTAGTATACACTGGGGCGTGTACAGATTCACTGCAGGGGGTGCAGACCGACAGTCATGTGAAATACTTTTGAACGCAATGTCTGAAAACTCTCTTGAGCAGCTAGCTTGGCACTTCACAAGCAATGGAAATATTTTAGATGCAGTAGCTACAAATAGGACAGAACTTATCAACAATGTCAGTACAGAAATTGAGATAAGCGATCACGATGTCATTGGTTATGAAAGTTAATAAATCAGTCAAGTGTTTCTGCTAGAGAGAACAAAGAAGCAGTTGTTAGCATCACACTTAGCCAATGAATACAGGTTAGCAAAAATTCTGGCAGAGAACCCAAGAAAATTCTGGGCCTATGTAAAATTGCTAAGTGGATCTAAGGCTTCCATTCAGTACCTTGTTGACCATTCTGGTGTGGCGGCTGAAGTTAGCAAAACAAAAGCTGAAGTTTTAAATTTCACCTTCACGAAATCATACACATGGGAGAACCATACAAACATACCTTCATTTTATCATTGGACAGACACTCATATGGATAACATAGTAATAAGCATACCTGGCATACACAAACAACTGAAAGATCTGAATGCAAATAAATCACCAGCTCCAGATGAAATCCCAGGTTGGTTCTACAAAGAATACTCTACGGCATTGACCCCTTACCTAGCTTGCATTTATCGTGAATCTCTCACCCAGCACCAAGTCCCAAGCAACTGGAAAAAAGCACAAGTAGCTCCAGTATATAGGAGTGGTAAAAGAATGGATCCACACAATCATAGACCAATAATCCTAACTTCGGTTTTCTGCAGAATCCTTGAGCATATTCTCAGTTTGAATATAATAAACTTCCTTGAGATTGAGAAGCTTATGACCACGAATCAGAATGGTTTTGGAAAGCATCACATCATGCAAAACTCAGCTTGCCCTTTTCTCACATGAGATACTGTGAAGTATGGATAAAGGGCAACAGGCAGATTCCATATTTCTAGATTTCCGGAGAGCATTTGACACGGTGGCCCATTGCAGGTTGTTAACGAAGTTACTACCATACGGACTAAGTTCACAGATATGTGAGTGGCTCGAAGACTTCTTAAGTAATAGAACCCAGTATGTTGTCCTCGATGGTGAATGTTCATCAGAGACAAGGGTATCATCAGGAGTGCCCCAGGTAAGTGTGAGAGTACCACTGTTGTTCTCTATATAGATACATGATTTGGTGGACAGGGTGTGTAGCAATCTGTGCTTGTTTGCTTATGATGCTGTGGTGTACGGAAAGTTGTCATCGTTGAGTGACTGAAGGAGGATATAAGATGACATAAACAAAATTTCTAGTTGTGTGATGAATGGCAACTAACTCTAAATGTGGAAAAATGTAAGTTAATGTGGATCAGTAGGAAGCACAAACCTGTAACAATCGGTTACAGTGTTACTAGTGCACTGCTTGACATAGCCAAGTCGTTTGACATACTCAAGACGTTTAAATACCTGAGTGTAATGCTGCAAAGTGATACGAAATAGAACAAGCATGTGAGAACTGTGGTAGGGAAGGCAAATGGTCACCTTCAGTTTATTGGGAGTATTTTAGGAATGAGTGGTTCATCTGTAAAGGAGACTGGATATAGGACGCTGTTGCAAACTATTCTTGGGTACTGCTCAAGTATTTGGGATCCGTAGTACCAGGTAGGATTCAAGGAAGACACTGAAGCAGTTCAGAGGTGGGCTGCTAGATTTGTCACCAGAAGGATCAAACAACACATAAGTGTTACGGAGATGATCTGGGAACTCATATAGGAATCCCTGGGGGGAAGGTGACATTCTCTTCGAGAAGTATTACTGTGAAAATTTAGAGAACCGGCATTTCAAGCTGGTTGCCGAACAATCCTACTGCGGCCAACATACAATGCGCATAAGAGCCATGAAGATAAAATCGAGAAATTATGACTCATACGGAGGCATATAGGTAGTCATTTTTCCCTCACTCTATTTGCAAGTGGAACGGGAAAGGAAATGACTAGCAGTAGTACAGGGTACCCTCTGCAATGCACTGTATGGTGGCTTGTGGAGTATCTATTCAGATGTAGATGCTCATCATAATTTGGAATAACAAAGGCATTGCAATAATGTATTTATCCACAGACACCAGACAAGCAACTTTCAAGTAAAATTTCTTCCTTGTAAGAGAAGAATGGATGTACAAGTGCAGCTTGTGGACACATGGTTGATGACATATGGAAGTTTGGATCTGGCCATGGGTCATGCTCAGATAGCCAAATGGTAATGTGACTGCTCACGATAAGTGGGGAATCTGGATTCGAGTCCTCATCTGGCACAAATTTTCATTGTCATCATTCCATTATGCAGCTGATGGTATTCCATATTCACAAAAGTGAATAAATTTCATGTTTTTCATAGTGGCTGTAGTCACCGCAGCACCTGTTCCGTTGGAGATGTATGCATATCTGAAGGAACTTTACATTGTTATTCAGAATAACACAGGCACTGCAATAACGTATTTATCCTCCGACACTGGGCAAGAGACATTCAAGTAAAATGTCTCCCCTTTACGGGAATATAAACAATGGATGTATGAGTACAGGTTGTGGACACAAGGGTGACTATATATGGAAGTTTCGGTGTGGCCATGTGTCATGTGCGGATAGCCAAATGATAAGGCAACCACTCACAATAAGATACAGGTTTGAGTCCTGGTCCGGCATAAATTTTCACAGTCATCCTTCCATTATACAGCTGATGGTAGTCCATATTATCAATTGCAAATACATTTCATGACAATCTGAATTGTTGAGAGTGTGTAACAACAATGTTCCATTATAAAACACATGGTTAGGTGGTACTGACAATTCCAGTGTGACCACACACATCTGAAGGTCTAAGACCAAAGTGGTGGACAATCTCTGTGTGAAGACATGGGAGCTGCAAGAGAAGTGGATAACCTGGTGCTCCAGACCAGTGTATCACACTCGCAGTGATAGTAGACACAGTGAATACTAGTCATGGATTGGTTTTTCAACATCTTGTACACAACTATTCTGTTCCCCCTCCCCAAGACTGCACAGCCCAGAGTTAACAGACTATGCTTGTATTGGGCAAACTGTCACAGGAGCATACTACTGAAATCTGACTAGGTCACATAAGGCTGTCACAGCTTAATCCCACTGGAAGCTGTTCAATGCCCTACCTCACTCCGCAGAGGACACAGTCACACACATGCTGCTTCTTTGAGCTATTGAACTCTACAGTCTCCCCCCCCCCCTTCCCCTCCTTATGTGACTATCAATACACACCGGAAAAAAAACTGTTAGAGTCACAAGACCACTCAAAAACTACACATTTTATGGAAAATTGTAGTGCTCTATAACCAGTAATGAAAAAAGCAATTAATAAAGATTAATAATCAGAAGCATCATACATAAACAATAGAGGCATTCTCTGGAACAACAACTTAACTAATATTCAAATCAGTCAGTAATTCTTAGATATGGAACTATCATCTCACATATTTTAAAACAACATTATGTCATTTACATTTGACTGAAATTTAGTCCATGTATGAAGTTATAAATGATTTTTAAAAATTTAAAACATCTGATGCTCTATATCTCAATGCATTTCAGTTATGTCTTCATTCCAGAGAACCCCTCAATAATGAGGTACAGGTAATTTAATTGCATGTTTTACAGAATCAGAGCTCTTTCGTCATTAAGAACTAAAAAAATAATTTCCAGTGCCACATGCCACTTACTATACCTATATTAGTGGATGTCTAGTGTTCTATATGAAAAAATTAACACTGATTAACAAGCCAATAGTCAATGGCCTTGATACAGTGGTCACACTGGTTCCCGTCAGATCATCAAAGTTAAGTGCTGTTGGTGTTGGCTAGCACTTTGACGGGTGACCGTCCGGGTCCGCAGAGTGTTATTGGCATGCAGCATGCACACAGCACTTGTAAGACCAACTGAGGAGCTACTTCATTGAGAAGTAGCGGCTCTGGTCACAAAAACTGGCAACTGCTGGGAGAGCAGTGTGCTTCCCACGTGCTCCTCCACATCCGCATCCAGTGATGCCTATGGGCTGAGGATAATGTGGCTGTCAGTCAGTACCATTGGGCCATTGAAACCTGTTCAGACGGAATTAAGTTAATAAGCCAATTATGTGACACAACCAACAGTGTATCAGCAAAAAATGAGCTCTCTGCAGTTTCCATGCTATACTCAGACATCCATAGCTAAATAAATAATCGTCATCACCATATGCCTCTGGGTTCTGCTGTACTGCTGGGTTATATCAGAAAAATGAACCCACATTAATAGGTCAATTAGGAGACAGAGGCAACCAAATATCAACAAACATGCAAGACCTTTTAAGTACTAAAACCCAGGATGCTGTCTGCAACTGTGAGTATTCATCAGAAACAAGAGAATCATCTGCAGGACCTCTCTTATCACCTCTATACATAAATGATCTGATGGACAGGGTGACTAGCAATTTATGCCTATTTGCTGGTAACATTGTGGTGTACAGGAAGGTAGCACCGTCAAGTGATTGTAGGAGGGTACAAGATGACTTAGACAGAATTTCTAGTTCATGTGAAGAATGACAGCTTGCTCTAAAAGTAGAAAAATGTAAGTTAATGTAGATGAGTAGGGAAAAAAATCCCATAATATTTGTATACAGTATTAGTACTGTGCTGTTTAACACAGTCATGTTGAATAAATATCTACGCATAATGTTGCAAAGCTGGTGTGACCTATTCTTGAGAACTGCTTGTGTGGTTGGGATGCCCAACAGGTCAGTTTAAGGAAGACATCGAAGCAATTCCGGGGTATGCTGTTAGATTTGTTACCAATAGATTCAATCAGATATTATGGATATGTTTTGTGAACTTAAATATGAATCACTGGAGGGAAGATAGCACTCTTTTTGAGAAGGACTATCGCAGAAATTTAGAGCAAAGGAAAAATGACAGTCTATACGCCTCAACACGATATGTAAATTGGAGGTGTAGAGGGGGAGAAAGGAAAGGAAAGGGAGAGGATCACTGCTCTGTCAGCTAAATCAGGACGTTACACAGAATCAGCAGCGACGAGTGAAAATATGTACCGGACCAGGATTTCAACCCAGGATCTCCTGCATACTAGGCAGGTACATCAACCACCGCACCATCTGGGACACAGTATTATCGCAGCTACACGGACTATCTCAGCATGCCTCATGGCTGATCCACACTCCCATCAAGAGCCACCTAACTACAGTCCCTGTCCATTTCCCTCCATGTTCGTTCTCTGATACTCCCACAGGAGATCGGACGTATTAGTAAATCCACACTGAAGAAAATGGATCCATTGCCCAGCTAGGACTCCACACAATCCATAATTTCTCATATCTTGCCTTCATGGTCCTCACGCGAAATGTACGTTGGTGGCAGTAGAATCATTCTACACTTGGCCTCAAATGCGACCTGTAAACTGTATCAATTGCTCATGTACAATGTGTCAGTTACTGGCTGAATTTTTCAGAGTCTATTCATTTGGGCCTCCTGAAGTGGTGCTACAGTCCTACAAAATATATGTTGTAACTCAGGGCTAGGAAGTCGTCTCCAGACATACTGTCACTAATTACACCAAAAGAAATAAACTTTTGCCAGTGCATGGGTACCCTAGAATATCGTATGCAACACATAATTAAATTAATTTCCAAAAAGAGTTTAATTTTTCCAGCTGTTGCATCTAATGAGTTGCCCTTCTTTGCCAAGCAGTACATGTCTGTGCCCTTTGCAACAACTTCAAACAATGTTTCACTGAAATATTCAGAGAAATACTGAGCAGGACTCTGAACTGACAAAGGTTTCTGAAATAAAGAGCATGATGCTAAGACAGGCTGTAAACGAGAAGAAATCACACTTATCTGCTAGTGATCTACACAAAAATGTAATCTATTTGTGGTGTCTGTGCGTGTAAAATTCGTTTCTCGATAGATCACTGGTCTGGATTTTGTTTCCAGACAATTTGTGGTGTTCTGTACCTCACACATTTCATCAGAGATGAAATCATCATTACTTTCATCTTCAAACTGCACAATTTTTTTGTTGAAGAGGAAGCAAACTCTTCATTTTTGTCTGACGACATTCCACTCAGGTTCAAATCCTCCAACAGAGAATGAATCTGACTGTTTGTTAAGCTCGTATATACAAACCACTAATGTACATCAGGACTTATTATTGTATGAAAGCAAGAAGTAAAATGAGCAAAATCAGTTTGTAAGCACATGATCAGTAGAGACTCATGTTACACAAGAACATTAGATTATGATTTTTATCATTAGCTGTTCACTGTATATATAATACCAAACACAAGCCCGCAACTACAAGTTAAAAAAATGTAAATAACAGAAAATATTAGCTACTAATCTGACAAATACATGATGCATTTGACTCTATACAGTTTGAACATACCGTCTCCCATCTATTGGCTCTGACCTGAAACAAAAACAAGCAAAGTGTGTATCATGAGACTTCCACTACCACTTCAGGCCAGTTGGAAGCATATCTGGGAAAACATGTCAGCAAACAAAAATAAAACCAAACCCACAGAATTGTGTAGGCTGGTGTGGAAATGGATAAACTTCCTAAATAGTGTTTGATGAAAAGAACACCTTCCATCCACAGAGTCCCATATGAGCTCATTGAGCATATCCATAGCACACTTGTGTTGATCGAAACTACTGATAACAAATCTCACAGCATGCCTCTTTAAATGGCGTTGATGTCTTCCTTTAATCTCACCTGTTGGGTTTCACAATATTCAAGCAGTACTCAACAATAGATTCCACAAGTGTTCAGTGGAACTAATAACACGAAATGTAGTGAAGACAAGTGGCGGAGTTTGATTAATACATGATTTTTGGAAAAAAAAATTATGAATATCACTTATGGGACTCTCTTGTTGCCTATTTTTCATTATCTTTCCAAAGCTTAAAGGAAAAATGGAACAAAATTTCGAGATTAATGCACTCGTACTCTCTGTGACTAATCAATCAAGCACTAGCTCAAATGAACATTTAATGATTATGGAAGCATCTGGACACTGCCTTGAAGTAGTTTAGGTCAACTAAATCAGAATATGATTGTCCAATGTCTCAATCACAGCCCCTCCACGATCATATTTGTTCAAATGGTTCAAATGGCTCTGACTTAACTTCTGAGGTCATCAGTCCCCTAGAACTTAGAACTACTTAAACCTAACTAACCTAAGGACATCACACACATCCATGCCAGAGGCAGGATTCGAACCTGCGACCGTAGCGGTCGCGCGGTTCCAGACAGTAGCGCCTAGAACCGTTCGGCCACTCCAGCCGGCGATCATATTTCTTCCAGTGGTTTTGTGCTACTACACAGTTTCTCTGTGAGACACTATTTTTTTGAAAAAAGTTACCGGTCAAACAAGTTCCAGACTGTAAAAATCATTTATTCCCTCCTAAACCTTTCTCATCTGATATTTATAAAAAAATATACATGAGAAATGTAGAGAATGTGCAGAGATTGTATTCAATCTATATTCTCAGATTATCCTGAAAACTATTACCTCTGTTCCTCTTCTGTAACTTCTTGCTGGCCAAATATTTTGTCTAATTTCTGTATAATTTCATCATCATCTTCATGCACAAGGCTCATTAATATAGCCTTTTCCTGGATCTGCAACAAGTGTAGAAGAATTAGAATTTAACAAAAATAAAAACTCTATTTTTCATGTGCATCACTTAACAGTGCACATGAGTAAGTGTGAAAAACATGGTATCAAAGTCCTGTGTCAGCAATGAGATATGTGTGTAACTTTACCAGATGTGAAAGTTGGATTGATGTTGACTTTGGAGACCTGAGACACCATACAGGTTGCACTGAAGTTAGAGTCCTGTGTTCTTGATGTGTTCTATGGCTTACAATGTAACTAATTTTGAAAGAATAGTAATGAATCACTTGAAAATCACTACTAAGCTGAAACTGCAGCAGTACAGAAAAGGAAATAAAGTACCAGTCGAATGCTGAATGATTTATCAGTTAGACAATTATACATAACTGTGACTCCTAACTAGGAAAATTATTGATTTTCTAGTATTGTTTTGATGGCACAGTAACTTGTCAGTGTTTTTAAACACACAAGTAACAGAAGGTTATGGACTGATAAATACACTGCTGGTCACTAAAATTACAACATTCTGAATATGGTACGCAACACACATCAAACTGACATGAAATTCACATCATGGTTGGATATGGAAATGATTACCATTTCAGCACGCTTGCACAAAGTAGGTAGAAGTAATATCATCTACATTCTGTGTACAGGGAAATATTATGGACAGTGTATGTCATTCACACTGTTTATGAGAAGCTCATGTTATGCCTCATTTAAGAAGGACAAACACCTGCTGAGAGTGAGATTGTAAGATTAGTGAAGTAGAAACAGGCTGAACTAATACATAGCTCCCAAACAATTAAGCATGAAATCAAGAGCTAGGAGTGCACACAAAGCTTTAAGAAAGTATAGTTTCAAAGGAAACGGGTCAAAACCCAACAGAAGAAACATGAGAAGGGTAGAGAATTCTTTCAACAATACATAGTGTGATTTACTTAATATGTCTGCAGAAATTATACCTGTAACTTCTACAAATATTATTAAAGAAAGATCTGACTTCGTGCAAAACCCATCCTTTTTCTTTCTTCCCCAGGAGCTGGAAATGGAGTTTCTAATCTGATTTTACTCCAGAAATTACATGAATTTTGTAAGTGCTAGACCATGTGAAGTATCTATTTTTGTTTACACCAAAGATGGTTAAAAATGGAATTGAAAGTTGAATGATATCTTATGTGAAACTGACTTTCTACTGTTGTTGTTGTTGTTGTGGTCTTCAGTCCTGATACTGGTTTGATGCAGCTCTCCATGCTACTCTATTCTGTGCAAGCTTCTTCATCTCCCAGTACCTACTGCAGCCTACATCCTTCTGAATCTGCTTAGTGTATTCATCTCTTGGTCTCCCTCTACGATTTTTACCCTCCACGCTGCCCTCCAATACTAAATTGGTGATCCCTTGATGTCTCAGAACATGTCCTACCAACCGATCCCTTCTTCTAGTCAAGTTGTGCCACAAGCTCTTCTTCTCCCCAATTCTATTCAATGCCTCCTCATTAGTTATGTGATCTACCCATCTAATATTCAGCATTCTTCTGTAGAACCACATTTCGAAAGCTTCTATTCTCTTCTTGTCTAAACTATTTATCGTACAAGATTCACTTCCATACATGGCTACACTCCATACAAATACTTTAAGAAACGACTTCCTGACATTTAAATCTATACTCGACGTTAACAAATTTTTCTTCTTCAGAAACGCTTTCCTTGCCATTGCCAGTATACGTTTTACATCCTCTCTACTTCGACCATCATCAGTTATTTTGCTCCCCAAATAGCAAAACTCCTTTACTACTTTAAGTGTCTCATTTCCTAATCTAATTCCCTCAGCATCACCCGACTTAATTCAACTACATTCCATTATCCTCGTTTTGCTTTTGTTGATTTTCATCTTATACCCTCCTTTCAACACACTGTCCATTCCGTTCAACTGCTCTTCCAAGTCCCTTGCTGTCTCTGACAGAATTACAATGTCGTCAGCGAACCTCAAAGTTTTTATTTCTTCTCCATGGATTTTAACACATACTCCGAACTTTTCTTTCGTTTCCTTTATTGCTTGCTCAATATACAGATTGAATAACATCGGGGATAGGCTACAACCCTGTCTCACTCCCTTCCCAACCACTGCTTCCCTTTCATATCCCTCAACTTTTATAACTGACATCTGTTTTCTGTACAAATTGTAAATAGCCTTTCGCTCCCTGTATTTTACCCCTGCCACCTTCAGAATTTTACTACTACTGCTAAACAAAAACTTTTTGTAATAACAACACAGAAAATATTACATATTTATGAAATGAAAATCTGTATAATATGTAAGAAAATATGTAATGTCCTGAAAATACATTATTAAAAATTTAGCATAAGAAAAATAAATTTAACTGAAATTGACTTCTGAATTACACTGTGACCTACTGTATTATCCAATATGCACTTAATCATACCAGAAACATAAAAACTACATTAAGGAGGTACATTGTGCATTACTTAGTTTTTTACAAGGAGCAGTCAAATGGAAACAAAACAAAATGGAAAAAAATTGCCATAATTGTTAATACTTTTATCCCACAATGAGACAAGATGGTAAGTGCCTCCATGGAAAATGTTTGCAGTTGTTTATGGAGCCATTGCCTGGACAACAGCAAAATGCTGTTGGAGACATTTCTCATATGCCTCCCACTGCTCCGCTGGCTGGTCGTATGGTGAGAACAGTAATGAATTCGCAGCTGACTCCCAAGAGAGTAGTTTGGACAACAAGGCCTCTTGCCATTTGTGTGTCTTACTGCAAGGCTTCCAGCCATTTCTGTCGCTCTAACTGCTGTTGAAGAAATTTTTGGAGCACGACTTCCATCAACACACCAAGCAAGGTACCCTGAGGCAGAGGGTTCATTAGTTGCGAAACAAATATGAAAAATGCCCACAATAATTGCCGATTATGTTGCAAATCACAACATAAAATCACACCGTCACTGCTGGAACAAGTGGATTTTTTTATCATTAGTATAAGGTTGAAAAAATGAGTACAATGTTCAGTGTGCCACAAGGCAAGAACAGTTACAAACAGTTCAGTGATGAAATGAATTGCACATAGAGTCAGAGCTGAATGAGAGTGAGCACCGTGTGGCGGTTGCCTACAAAGATGTGTGTGGGAGGTGCCACTGAATGCACCCACGCAGTCACCATGCGCTGTCACTCATCTGCCCTGTCTCCAACTACCAGCTGCCTGATGCCTAGGTGGTAGTCCAGTGAGCCACCACACTTTGATTATAGCACAGTAACCTTCCTAACAACTTTGATAACACATATAATTTTTTTTTACAGAATGGCCTAGGAAAAGTTACTTTTGTAAGAGACACCATTCATAAACAATTTATTTAGGTCAGCCATTTTGCATGGATGTTGTCAGCCTTGTCTCCATCTGTCCCACAGATTTTCATTGGGTAATATTGTAGTCCAGTCAAGATACGTCATTTCTTCAAAGTGTTCCTAGAGTCAAACTGTCACAGTTTTAGCCTGGTTCATATAGCATTTGCGTCTAAAAAGGTAGACTGATAGGTTTTATTTGTTTATTTAATTTTTATTCAGATGGATCTGTGTGCCAGTGACATAAGATCAGTAAAGATAGCATAACAGATCCAGAATTATTTTCAAAGAAAAATACAATGTTCAACAATGAAATTCCATAATTAAAATAATAATGGACAACCTCTGTAAACCAATTCAGCAAAGTAGCCTCTTAAATTCAGATACCAAGAGCAAATCATCAAACCATCAGGGTTAAATCACAAGCAGACAGAGTGTTACTCTCTAAAATTACAGAAGCCTACAGAAGCACATGGAACAGATATAATAAAAATCAGTAACATGCAAGGAAAAACTAATACGTTCAAACACAATAATCAAACCACAAGCAGTATATGCACCCCCTACCCTAGTTAATTGGAGACAGATCACTAATCAAGACACACAAAAAAGCAAGATAGAAAAATTCTAAGGGAAGAATTTGGTCCAGTCTGAATACGTAGAATCTGAATGAAAAAGAAATCTCAGGAATTACAATACCATACTGAAAAAATCCCCAACGTTTTCAGGAAGAAATTATTACAATTTTTCTGTCACATTCACAGAATTAATTGTACCAGGCTGACTAAAGGTTCTCAGTATTGTTATCTCAATGAAAATTAAGAACCTCTGTTGCTTGAAAAGCAAGAGATCTTTAGTAACTTGGCATCATAGGTGATACAGTACTGGATAGATCTGTATTCGTCAAGAATTATCAATATGCAAACAAATCGAGACCCATCAGAATCTGGACAGAAGAACGAAAGAAGATGAAGAGGGTTTGGGAACAGAAGAGAACAAAGTCATCAGTTAAGAGGAGGATTACTATCTTTGGCCCGAAAAAAGCATGTTCTTTGAGAATTTTTGTCTCGGGATGTGTGATAGATATCAGTGTCAAATTTGCTCAAAATGTTTATTGATATTTCCGCTACAAACTAGAATTTTTTCAACTGGAAATGTCGAAGAGCAAAGGCGGAAGTGCTGTCGGAACGAAACAAAATTTCGATGTAGACCTCCACGCGCGGTACGCCACAGATCAGCCGGCTCGTCTGGAATAAAAATTGAGTTGATGTTAGCGGAGTATATAAAATTCTTTTGGCGTTGTACCTCGTTTAAGTTATTTGGACCACAGGAAACAAAATGGCGCCCATTTTTTAAAAAAATAGGGTTTTTTTCATCGATTTTTCGACTTTGTTGGCCAAGTAAAAATATTTATAGTTGATGGATCGGAATAAAAGTGGTAAAACTCCTACACAATTTAGTTAGCTTCATCAGAAACAAAGAATCATGACAATCGGTTTAGTAGATTTGAAGTTACTATACCGTGGGATAAAAAAAAGTCATTTTGAGAAAAACGCGTTTGAAGTTTTGACTAAATATAAATGCAATATTATGCAACTTACATTCAATAAGCTATTCCGGGTCCATAAACTAATCCTTCCTCTTACTCACAGAGGGCGTTCTGCTTGATCTGATCCATCCTGCACTGCTCCAGAGCCTTTCATACGGCCGGTAACAAGCGGTTTTCGGCCACTTGAATCCGGTTGTCATCCAAATGCTTGGCAAACTGTGTCGAATAGAGTCCCAGGGTGACGCCCATCATTGTCATGGTCTTCATAATTGCTGAATACCCTTCGTTGAAGCTGCTCACTGCCAAGAAAGTCGCAATCTCCACAGTCTTCGCACCAGAATGCAAATGCTTGGGGGCTAATTTCCAAACACACACGGAATTTTGTGTGTTTCCTCCCAAGCACCAGTACAAAAATTCGTCCTCCAAAAGAAAAAAACTGGTGGAGGAAAAGGCCAATTTCATGCAGGTGCATTTTTCTGTTCAACTGTGAACAACAAACATTTCCGTTCCGTATTCAGACAACCCGTTTCAGGGGTGGATTCTAAACACTTTGATGGATCCAAAAATACAATTTTTTTAAAAAAATCAGTTTTTTTTAACCAAAATATAGTAAACCTCCCCTTAAATATGTGAAATTACATTCCCTATTTGGGCATAGCGATGCAAAAAAGTAGGATTGGCAAATGGCATAGGATGTTAAAAAAACAAGGGTTCTGTTAAAAATCATTGGGCACCGGCACTAAATAGAACCGAGTGGTAATAGACTGCTAAGCATTTGTGAATGAAATACCCATGATGACAGAACACATTGATGTTCTGAAGGACATGGATAAACAAAAAGGATTACATATATCCTACTTGTAGATCTTCATTCACACTCCTCAATCCACCTTTGGGTGTGTGTGGTGGAGTACGTTTCTGGTACCTCAATCATAGCCCTCTTTCCTGTTCCATTTTCAAATGGCCTGTGGGAAGAATGGTTGTCAATAAGCCTCTGTATGAGCTCTAATTTGTCAGATTTTCTCATCATTGTCGTCATTTTGTGACACGTGTGTGGGAGGAAGTTATATTATGTCCAAATCTTCTTGGAACATATACTCTCAGAATTTTAACAGTAAACTCCTCCATGTTGTTGACTGCTTAGATACTCTATAATTAATTTACAGGTGGTATTGCAAGGCAAAAATATTTACCTACCTTGCTTAGTATTTCTTATAGCACCTATAGTTACTCCTTGTAGAACCTATAGTCATAGATGCTCTAACAGCTTTTGAAAAGACAAAAGTAACGTAGACATCAGAGGTACCACAAACCAAATGGGACACCAGGTATGGAGCAATCAATTATGTAAATTTGTGATAAGGACTATGGGACCAATGGAACCAATTATGTCACAAAATCTTAACATGTTGGTGAATGGGTCTAGCTGAATCGACTTGATACACAGTCTTTAACAGCAAGAGCCAAGAAAGTAAAAATAAAATTTCCCCACTATAACACTGCCACCTCGGTAGGCACTGAAGGCCTTCTCTTATCAGAAAAAAAAATTACTTGTTGAATTAGAATCAAAACAGGAAGATTTATCATAGTATTCTTCATCCATATGACAAAATTGGTGTACATCAGCAAAATAAGCAGATTGTACACTCCAGAATATAAAAGAGAGCACACAAACAGTACTCACTTGTAAAGTCATATAAGACCCAGATAACACTAACAGATGTTTATTGCATCCTGTATCCATGGACAATAACAGAGGAATGTGTCCTCATTTGTTTACTGCATTCTATGGGTTGTTCGTAATAACAAAGAGCTTGCAGTAGAAAACATGTTTCACAGTAATCAAGATAAACAAGTGCTCAAATCTCTTAACATATGCATTCTGGAGCCCATGTTTACTGGCAATTTTTGTGTTGTTTTGGTACATACCACCCCCTCTCAAAACATGGAATACTTTTTTTTAATAACCTGTATATGCAAAATATGAATTTTACAAAATATATTACACGAATTGTACATGAGGAGTCATGGGACAGTACTTGAGATGCTAAAGCTGTCTTCACAGCTTTGAATTGGGGAAAAAATGTTCCTTCTCAATTAAATAAAAATAATGAAAGAATGGTCATATGACTAGAAACATTTGCAGCCTCTTCAGAGCAGCTATGAAGACTTTGGGACTTTCTAGGTAGACAATTACCATCTGGTGTGAAAAGAACAAGCAAACACAGTGTCAAATACAGGATATTCAGGAGAAAAACTGAGCCACTGCAGGTCCAAAGCTGGGACCCCATTACACAAGAGATGAGGAAGGCAGAGGGAGAGAAGTACCAGCATCATTTAAAAAAATACTAAAAATAGAACTGTGACCATCTGGTTCCACATGGTAGCACCCACTAAGGGAAAACTAGCACTCACTAAGGGAAAATAGGCCAAAAATCATAACAACAGAAAAGAATAATGTCTCAACAGTACTATGTGCTGAAGAGTCAAGGAAGCAGGTTCCCAAAAAGACACCTTGGACAAATCTGGGGGCTCAAGGTAGTAGACTTACCCTTTAAAGGACACTGGTAATGTTCTCTCAATATTTCATATTATCAGAAGTCACAAACGAAAAATAAACTGAACTGATCCATTGGTAATAGGCCAAGATTAAACAAGGATGTGTATCTTGATATTTCTGAAACCTTAAATTTGGCTACATGGAGTGCTGGCTCCCTCTCCTCGTAAGCAACAGAACTATGCAGAAATGTGAAGAAGGAAAAGAATTGACATTAAGTAAAAAGATGCTCAAAGGAGCAATGAACTTAGAATGTTACTCATTATACAGTGGAGTGCCACAGATCACAAGAGCTCGCTCTGTGGACAATAACAGAGGAATATGTCCTCATTTGTTTACTACATTTTGTCAGTCATTTGTAATAACAAAGAGCTTGCAATAGAAAAATGTTTCACAGTAACAAAGATGAACAAGTGCTCAAACATCTCAATGTAAGCAATCTACAGCCCATGTTTACTGGCAATTTTTGTGTTGTTTTGATAAAAACTGCCCCCTCTCAAAATTTGGAATACTTTTTTTTTTACAACCTATATAATCAAAAACAGAATTTTTCAAAATATATTATACGAATCGTACATGAGGAATCATGGGACAAATTTTTAGTCTAATAGAGAATGATGTATGTAAACAATAAACGGCGACACATAAAATAATGAATCACTTCAAAGAAGAAGAAAAGGAAACAGTTAAACCTAAATTTAATACTGGTGGTCCATTGAATTGAGTATTATGAAATGTTATAGTTTGATAACAACATTCTGGAAGAAACAGATTCAAAACCAGTAGAAAAAAGTGTCACTGACATAACAATTACAAAACTATAAAATAAACTTAAGACCATGGGAAACTGAAATGCATGTGCTTTGCATATAATAAAAACAGAACTACTGAAATAGGAGTGTTGCACTTATTTAATATGCGCTGGCAACACTGCAAAATTCCTGATGACTGGAGAAAAGCTCTGGTATTATTTAGAAACCCTATAATTGTCTCTCACTCCAACACATAAGTCTTAAATTTGGCTCAAAGAAGCCTACAATCTTCCTCTGTAATGGTGCAAAAGCGTGGCACCCCGCAACGTCACCCTTGGTCTCGGTGACGCTTCAAACAATAAGGTCTCCTTAACAAATGCAAAAAAAGGGCACATCTCAGAAGTTCATGAGAGCTATAAGATGGGTTAATGATGTCTCATTTACACTAAATTTCACCACAATTCTGCCTAGTGCCACCATGCACATGTCACAGCACAGGAAGGTCATCACACCTCCTCTTACCCACATTTCATCACTTTTGTTGATGACTCAGCAATGGAGGTTAGAACTGTGACAACCAGAGTTGATGTCGTACAGTTTCCTCATGGGTGGCCAAGGAAAAATTTGAGACACACCACCACTCAGAATCACCAGGGAAAGGCCTCAGATGGTGGCATAGAGTGCATCAGTGAAATCATCCCTTCACTTCAGGCATTCTCACACATTTTGCAGTCAAAAACGACAGTTCACAGTGCAATGAGCAACAGGATGACATTCCTCAAAAAATTAGACGCTGTTACCATCCCCTGGGCATTTCAAGCTTATTTTAAGGACATCACTGGACTGCAACCCCCTCGAATGTGATCTGACCCCTTTGGAGTGTAGTGCAACCACAATTTTTGCTCTGCTGTGCAGCTTGGGATCACTATGGACCATTAAAACCCATTCAACGAAATATGAATGTGATCTGAAGCAACAAAGGGTTCATATGCTTTTTCATCCTTCCTTTTTTTTGTGCCCTCCTATGATGTGTCACAGGGGATAGAAACATTATGATGTGCATGAATAAAATGGCAAAGAGCCCTCGAAGCCCCACCCCTAGCTTGGCAACACCCTCCGTGCCACTGATGCACCTTAGTTGAGCATATTACAAATGTATCTGTCAGAAACTTTGACACACATTCAACCTCATGGCTGCTCTAATGCCTGAGGGTTAGGCAACCCCTTCAGCATCACTCAGGTGGTGTTTTCCTGCCTTCAGGTGCTACAGCAGCTGCAAGGCAGAATGTGTGTCCAAGTTCCTGACAGGTGTTTAACTAAGTTGCATGGGTGGCACTGAGGAACCCTCTGCCATTTTATTCACACACATCTTAATGTTACACCAACACATGATCTCACCATGGTAGGGGTTGAAAAAGGAGGAATGAAAAAGCATAAAAATATATTTCTGTTTCAGTCACATTCCAATTTCATTGAATGGTTTTCAACAGTCTCTAGCGGTTCCACCCAGTAAAAATAAAGTTGCACTTCACTTCAATGTGGTCCCATCACATTCAGTGGGGTTGTAATGCACAATGTCCTTAGAGCAGCATTGAAACTTCCTGCAGGTAGCAGCAGAATCGAACATTGGCAAGAACATTGTGTTCTCACTTATTCCACTGCAAAATGTTGTTTGCAACTGCAAAATGTGTGGGAACCAACGATCTATGGAAAGAGGTGTTTTCATTGACATACTAAATGTCCCGTGGCCTTTTGCTGTTGATTCCAAGAGGCCGTGTGTCTGAAATTTTTCCTCAGCCATCCATAAGAAGACTGTGTATTTCCACTGCTGGGTGTCACAGTTCTGACCTCCATTGCTGAGGTGACAAAAAGAGTGGTAAAATGTGGGTAAGAGGGGGTGTGACAACCTTCCCATGATGTGGTATGTGCATGGTGGCATGGACAGAATTGGGGTGATTGTTGGTGCCACTGTGACACCATTAAACCACCTTACAGCTAATTGTAGGCATCTTTGAGCCAAATTTCAAACTTATGCATTGCAATGGGAGACAATTACGGGGTTTTGAAAATGTGATATAAATGACAACTAACTACAAACTACAGACACAACATATGATGAATATGAATAACTAATTAATATGGAATGGAACACCCTGGTGAGTTGCAAATAATTCAAGGGGTAAAGGAAACAGCTTACTGAATAGTATATGTATGGAGTCATCTAAAGGCACATGGGACTGAGACCTTGTTAGTACACACACGCGCACGCGCACGCGCACACGCACACGCACACATATATCTACCTGTATTGCATAGCTGATTAAACTGTGTTGTAAATGCAATTCTGCAGCTCGACTAGAGTGAGGGTTGCATCTGGCTGATAGGGAAGGAGAAAAAGAAGATAGGAGTGGGAGGGAGGGTTGGGGAAGGTGGTTGATGGCTGGGAGGGAGAGATATCAAGTGCACAGAATAAGAATGCGGTTCCAGTGAGTTCATGCAGTGCACAATGATGATGACGTGGAGTAATGGATTGGGAGGGGAGAGAATAGAGGAAGAGTGACTGGAGGGAAGAGAGTGTGGGTGCAAGATGAGTAAAGTTAGGGTCCTGGGTCAGAGATGGAGGTGTGTGTGGGACAGAAAGCTAGTGAAACTGAGACCCGGAGGATTACAGGATAGTAGAGTGTTGTCCTTGTAACGCCTGCTGTGGACAATTCTGTATTCTGAGATAAAAGCAGCCATGTTCACATAGCTGCACCTATAATTTCCTGGTCTGACGAGTGCTCAACACCCAATCACACCTTTACTTGCCCACTTAATCATTCTATCTAAATTGCATAGAAAATGCGTACGACTATTTAGAACATCAGAGGAAATGTAGCGATCAACATTCCAGCAAAATGGTAGCTCTACAGTATCTAATCTTCAATGAATGGTTTCAGCTGGATGTGGCATACCTCATGTGGACTCTCTTCCTCATCAAACTGAGGCTATTAGCAAGACTAGAGGTGGTGTTAAATAGCGTTAATGTCTCCTGGAAATGACTAATTTTTTTGTCCATTGTGCACTGAACTTTCCACAATAGCAGCTAGTCTTCTTAGTCCCAGAGGTCTGGTATCTTTACTATCATTAGTTATGCTACCATAGTAGGAGAGCTAACTGTTGGTGTATACAGAACTGTGTGTGAGAAAATGAATGTACTGGTTTTTATTCCAAAGTAAGAGTTTGTTTACTTCTATAAATCAGGTGTTCCTTCTTTCTAGAATACAAACTGGTAGATTATTCAGTTACTGACCTCATTCTGTAACAAAATATGCTTTTAACACCTGCTAGCTAAACTGCTTTCAAGTTATGCCCTTCAGTTGAAGGCAGGTCATAGTATATCAAAACAAGAAGTAGCATTAGTATGGTATCTTGAAAAATGCTCAGTGTTACTGCACGGCGCCTCAAATCTCCCCTCCCACACCCGTCATTCCAACCACCTAAATTTGAGTTCAAATTCATTTCCTGTTATGTAGTAGTGTAGATCTATTTACTCCAACCCACTTCCTACCTAATTATAAAACAAATGGGATGTCTTATCTCCAATTCCATAATGCAATGATTCATTTAACAGTTAACAGTCTTTGGTAAGTTCCCAAACATAATCTGTGTCTACAGTTTTTTATCGTTGCCTTCCTCTATTCTATGCAGGGTAGAATACATTGCAAGGTCATGAGATAACTCATTTTTAAAACAAATCAATGTATCTGTTAATATTTATTTACACTGTCAACATGAGGGAAATCAAGTCCTTTGACACATCTAATTAAGCAGATTAATAAGTGCTGCTCAGAAGAATAGGCAACTACTCTACTGTGCATTGCCTTTTGCAAAATTCTTACAGTAAATGTAAAGATAATAAGCAAGTAACAAACCTTGGTTGCCCAGCAGCTCAATGAAGCTCTTCCAATTAAATACAGGGCTATTACAAATGATTGAAGCGATTTCATAAATTCACTGTAGCTCCATTCATTGACATATGGTCACGACACACTACAGATACGTAGAAAAACTCATAAAGTTTTGTTCGGCTGAAGCCGCACTTCAGGTTTCTGCTGCCAGAGCGCTTGAGAGTGCAGTGAGACAAAATGGCGACAGGAGCCGAGAAAGCGTATGTCGTGCTTGAAATGCACTCACATCAGTCAGTCATAACAGTGCAACGACACTTCAGGACGAAGTTCAACAAAGATCCACCAACTGCTAACTCCATTCGGGGATGGTATGTGCAGTTTAAAGCTTCTGGATGCCTCTGTAAGGGGAAATCAACCTGCAGTGAGCGAAGAAACGTCTGAACGCGTGCGGGCAAGTTTCACGCGTAGCCCGCGGAAGTCGAAGAATAAAGCAAGCAGGGAGCTAAACGTACCACAGCCGACGGTTTGGAAAATCTTACGGAAAAGGCTGAAGCAGAAGCCTTACCATTTACAATTGCTACAAGCCCTGACACCCGATGACAAAGTCAAACGCTTTGAATTTTCAGCGCGGTTGCGACAGCTCATGGAAGAGGATGCATTCAGTGCGAAACTTGTTTTCACTGATGAAGCAACATTTTTTCTTAATGGTGAAGTGAACAGACACTGTGCGAATCTGGGCGGTAGAGAATCCTCACGCATTCGTGCAGCAAATTCGCAGTTCACCAAAAGTTAACGTGTTTTGTGCAATCTCACGGTTTAAAGTTTACGGTCCCTTTTTCTTCTGCGAAAAAAATGTTACAGGACACGTGTATCTGGACATGCTAGAAAATTGGCTCATGCCACAACTGGAGACCGACAGCGCCGACTTCATCTTTCAACAGGATGGTGCTCCACGGCACTTCCATCATGATGTTCGGCATTTCTTAAACAGGAGATTTGAAAACCGATGGATCGGTCGTGATGGAGATCATGATCAGCAATTGAAGTCATGGCCTCCACGCTCTCCCGACTTAACCCCATGCGATTTCTTTCTGTGGGGTTATGTGAAAGATTCAGTGTTTAAACCTCCTCTACCAAGAAACGTGCCAGAACTGCGAGCTCGCATCAACGATGCTTTCGAACTCATTGATGGGGACATGCTGCGCCAAGTGTGGGAGGAACTTGATTATCGCCTTGATGTCTGCCGAATCACTAAAGGGGCACATATCGAACGTTTGTGAATGCCTAAAAAAACTTTTTGAGTTTTTGTATGTGTGTGCAAAGCATTGTGAAAATATCTCAAATAATAAAGTTATTGTAGAGCTGTGAAATCGCTTCAATCATTTGTAATAACCCTGTATATGTCTCATACTAACCAAATGACTCTTTCCTGTTAAATAAAACACCCCAAAACATTACAGAACATCCGTCAATAGAGGCAATATGATATGTGATTGACATGTTGCAATACAGATCACGTGACGTGATGGTTGTCCATGCGACGCTCATGTTCCTGCAGGAGCGATACGACAAGCAACGAGACACAGCAGGCGGCAGTAGCCTCACATGTGACATGCCTCTCTTAGCCTCGTGGACAAATTCCAAATACTTCGCATATTTACTCAAGACCAGAAAGAGGAATGGCTCTCCTTCCAGAATTAAAAACTATTTCAATATGGTAGCTACATATGATACACAGCATTGAATGACCTAAATGCACCAAACATAAACTGGTCACTGACTACATTTTTTACTGCAGACTTTTCAAAATGTCCGCTGTTTTACTTAATTTCAAAATATCGCAATAACTATGGGCAATAGCAAAAAGAAAACCAGTTGATTATCAAGCTGTGATACCAGACTATAAGGTGCACAAAGTCATTTTTTTTTTTTTACCACAGTTTCCTTATCATTGAATCAGAAAGACTGCACAGTAGACAATATGTGTGAATCCCAAAATAGTTGATTTCAATTTTTTTACATGAGAAGTAAATGTTTCACTGAGATATAACTACAGAGACAGATGTGGCATTGATTGTTTCATCTACATAAAACATATTTTAGGCACATCAGATGACTTGAAATTTCTCTCTGTGTGTATCTTATGGTACAGTGTCATGGATTAACCACAATGTACAGTTGCACCGGGCAATGCGACAGATAATTGTATCATGTTGTGTCACTGTCATCCTGGTAGGAACCAGTAAAGTTCCTTCAGCTACATTTCCATGCACTCCACCAATGCGAGTTGCTTCTGCATTGTATTGCATGTAGCACTGTGTATCATATCGCATATATACCACCTCAATACGAACTGCGCCTAACCGTCTGTCGCATGCCCCTTTCCCCCGAATTCCCAGTCTACACAATTCTCTGCCTAGTCTTAATTCTGAGCTGACTCACAAATGACCCACACTGATGAGCTTGTACGGAAGCAATTTTCAGCCATGATCCTCCAGGTCCTCATTTGTCACTTTAATTTTTATATAGTAATTCTAACCTGAATTTCTTCTAGACTGGGACTACTGCTGCTGCTGATGGTAAGCCTACATTGCAGAACACTTCGTTCACAGTTCTTTTTTGACTCATTTGACATGAGGAGTATGTTTGACGTGTCTTACTTATGAAAACAGATGATCTACCTCATTCCATGGTACCTGTACACACCCGGTATTGCTATAAGCTTAGATGACACACATGACTTAACTCTTTATTGAGCAAGCTTAAGCTAAGAAGTGTCATCAATAGAAGAAATATAAACACATATTCTTTTCTTGATGGTTTATGAGACACATCAACTTGAATCTATCTTTAATGGGAATGAAGCAAGTGATAATGGCAAATTAGCACATAGTTATTTGAAATAAAACACGAAAGTTTTTCTTCACAGACCAAACTAGTAATCTGGCTGGTTAAACATTGAAATCGAAGTTATGAAAACTTTGACAAATTTCTTAACTTTTCTGCACATTTTCAATTTAATATTCCCTCCTGAAATCTGTCTCAATAACATTGCCTGTTTTTAAAATATTGTAAATTATCACATTATATAATCCACTGTTGGTACTTGACAAGTCTCCTGTACATTACATCAATGACAGAAGTTTGTGTGTAATGAAACAATAAAGTTGTGATTCTGACACACTTTACATTGAAATTGGACTTTACAACTCATTTTAAAAAATTGTTAATGGCAAATTCAATGCATTTTGCAGCTGGCATAGACAGGCGTTCGGTTGCTGATCTGAGCTGATGTTTACATTTTTCTGAATTAGCCTCTATTTTAACTGTAGCCTAATATACCATAGTCTCTCGAACATAATACTGCACCCAGTAATTGGGAGAAAGAATAAGGGTTGCAGAAGCGATCCACAAAATTACTGTCCAATACTCTTCACATCCAACTTATAGCATATTCTGAGCTCAAACATAATGAGATATCTTGAACAGAATTACCTTCACCGTGGAAGCCAGCATACATTCCGAAAACATCTGTCATACAAAACACAACATTCTTCCCTCACTCGATACACGAATGAGACACGAACAAGATGTAATAAGTGGTCCAACTGTAAGTACCCTCAGTTATGCACTTCACAGTGGTTTGTGAATTATATGTGTAGATGTACATTATGGAGGCCTGCTGAGCAATCCTGGTAGCTCAGATTAATCTAAGACTTAAAAAAATGAAAGAAATATTAATATCTTGAACCGAAATCAAATGACACATTCCTACACACAAAGGTGCAAACTCCCACAATATACACACACACACACACAATTCCCTGCAGAATAATCAACTGACTTTAGGCTCTTTGGTATTTTAGATTGTTTTGGCAGTAGTTCAACTTTCATAACACAACATTTGGTGTTTCATGGTGTTGCATAGTAAATACAACAGGAAAATATAAAGCAACTAGACAATCCATTCAGTGGATTGCCAGAGCACCTGCATGGTGTACTACAAGGCATATTATAAAAGTTAAACGACTTGCACTGAAGAAAAACTTTGTAAACTGCTTTAAAGAAACATTCTCTAATTACATTCACAAACAGGAAACAATGTCTCCAATGTTTCAGCTCTTTAACAGAAACCAATGTTTCAGAAGAATGTGCTTCCTAAAGCTAATACTTGTCAAATAATTATATAAAGTTCAGAATCAGATTGGTTTATATGATCAGTGGCATTAAAAGTTATACTTCTAGGATACATGACTATGGGAATAGCAAGTATTTACCCATTAGCTAGCTGTTCCAGTGTTTGGAATCATCTGCATCCCCCTAAGTCAACAAGTCCACAAAGCTTAGAAACACACCAAATGCCAGATAAAGCTCTGTGACATACACTTCAAAGCTTTCATTACATTATAGAAAGGAACATCTGTAGTTACCTGTGCTGTTGGTACTATTGGCGTTCGTTCTGGCTGTAGTGATATTTCTCGTTCCACTTGCTGAGGATAGTGTGATGGAGATAGAGAAGGATATGACTGTAATTCACGAAGTGCTTGTGCTACGAAATCAGCACTTACTTCCTCAATTTCTCTCTTCTTCCGTTTGGTCCCTTTGAAACCATATTTTGACACATAAAAAAATGGAAATGTTTATTTTACAAAGAAACAAAAGTCTGTCCTGATTTCACAATAAAACCATAGAAACACTTGTTTCTTCTCAATTTACTACATTTCAGTTAAGATCTAATGAATATTACACAGTAACTTCTGACACATACAACTGAAATCTTATTTTAAACACAAACGTTTGTACACAGTGAGAAAAACGGAATGCAGTTCACAACATTTGGTGCCAAGGATAAGGAACACAAATGACAGAAATAATATGTGTATGCAAGGGTGATAGCAAGAGATGATATAGGAAGTAACGATAGAAATGGAACTGATAACAAATGAGCTTACTTTAAACATTACAGTTTCTCAATTTGATCTATTATGGTGGCCATTCCCCATCAGTACAAAAAGTTTCAAGACTGGACTGCTACGAAATAGAGAAACATTAAGATGGTGATTTTAATGCTTCATTTGTTCTACACAGTCTCCCTCCACTTGAGTACAACACACAAACATTCATACAACCATGTGAAACCATCAGACAAGTCCTTCTTTAGAATGTTGATCAACTCGCACATCACATCGGCTTGATATCAGTTATGTTGTCAAAGCATTAACCTTCATGTGAATTTATGTATTCTGTCATTTTTTGGTAGGTTTGTATTAATGGCATCAAGTCTCATCACCCATGATGATTTTTTCCAGAAAATAATTGTCTACATTCTGCATTTCAATCAACTCATAGCAGGCATCCACATTCTGTTGCTTTTGTTCAGGAGTCAAGGTGTGTGGGACACTCATTGTCTAGGATAACATACTGGGTTCTGTTACTTAAGAAGTCTTCGAGCCACCCATATATGAGCTGCTCGGGGGAACACAATGGTAAGCCCCATCGCCATGTATTTTGCAGTAGATGGCTAATGACACCACCTGTGGGATGCACAATGCAGTAAACTTACTAGTAGTTCCAAATTCACTTAATAGATTTCAGGGAGGAGCTTAATGGTAAGCGCCACTGTCCATCTGTTGCAGAAACATAATGGTAAGTGACAGAGGGAATGGCGGCAAGTAAAAACATCTCTAAGATTATGGCAACAGTGAACATGGCAGAAGACGAGAAATATACTTCCAATGATACTAATATCTTCGAGAGGGATCCAGAATACGTTCCTAACGATTCAGATGACTCAGAGGTATGTTCTTTTGTAAATATACTATCTTTACTACATTTCACGAACATAATGGTAAGTGCATGTACATACCATTATGTTCCTGAAGTACAATTGAAAATTACGTTCGCCGACAAGTACAAGATGTGTACAGTCCAGATCAGTGGTGCGAGATCATCAAGAAGTCGGCTTGTGTATAATATGAAAAGAGAGGATTTCTATCAAATACGACACTCTAAAGAAGCATTTGCGTTCAGAAAGAAGACAGTTGATGATTGAGATGTCAACCTAAGGAAAATATGTAGGTGGAAGGTGACCTCCGAATATCCATCATCTTTATTCATCAGCGAGACATTTTGTCATGAAGTAAACTTCAGGAAACGTGGAAGGCAAGGACCAGTTCCTACGCTTTGACTTAAATACAATGGGCCAAGGCATATTGAAAAGAAGAAAGTTGCTGACATCCTGTCGTTCCTAAATTACATACCTCCTGTCCACAATGGATTTTTCCTGTCACATTGAAGTGAAGTGCAACTTTATTTTTACTGGGTGGAATAGTATATGGTAATGTAATAATTTTTGTATATTTCATTTGTTTTAGTCAGTTCTGATTTTCATTTATGTCTGTATAGTAGAGGATAGATGTTAGAATCACTACAGAATAAAAGGACTGTTCAAAAAAAATTATTCAGATTTGCAGATCAATTGAAACTTTAGATGCGCTGTATCTCAAAACTGTGATTTTGGCGCTTACCATTTTGTTCCCACAAGCAGCTCATATCTGGGAACCTATTCCATATGCTTGTATCTTTGTAAATAATTGAATAAATATAATTGTAAATTGTAGAAAGTATACAAGTTTCTTAAAGAGATTACTGCAGGAGGCTCTTGGGAGTACTCTGCACATTATTCGGACTAAAGAAAATTGTCTTTGGTGTGGGTGAACTGCTCCAGAAGATAATTCCATGACACATGAATGAGTGGAAGTAGCAAAAGTAAGTAGACTTTATGACACTGATGTCTCCATGCTGTGAGATTGTCAAAGTAGACTCTACCCCCTCACCTGCTTTGCTACTCTCATGGAGAACTACCTTCTGCTACCTATCTTTGAGGTAGAATTTTAGCCAGTTTTCCACTACCCCTCTGATGTCATGGTGGCAAGCTTTGATGAAAAGTATTTTGTGATCTACACAGTCAAAGCCTTAGAAAGATCACATAGTATCAAAACTGGTTTCATTTTTTTATCTCATGATGTGGACATACCTTTTCAGAAACCAAAACTATCACTGACAATGTCAAAGTACTAGAGGTGCCTCACAATTCTGGAATGCAGCACTTTCTTGAGGACTTTTGCGAATGTGGGACATCTTTTGTGATGTGGCCTCACTATAACAAGCTTCATTCCATCTGAGAAAACATCCTGATACATAGAGGCATAAAATATGTGGGCTAAACTATGCGTACCTGATCAAAGCAGGTTTTCAGTAGTTTACTGGAAACATTATTTACACCTGATGATCCTCTGCTTTTTAGTGAAGCAGTGGTTTTCTTTGCCTCATTTCTGGTCATGGGAGATACTCTTACCAAATAATGGAAAGTCCAGGATGGAATATCAACAGTATTATGAAAACAAACAATGGAAAATCCAGGATGGAATATAACAATACAATTGTTACAATATATATGAAAAGATAGATTGCTACTCACTGTAAAGATGACACACTGAGTTGCAGACAGGCACAACAAAAAGACTGTTGTACACTGAGCTTCCAGCCAAAGCCTTCTTCATAAATAAAAAGAAATGAAAAGAAAACACACACACACATTCACTCAAGCAAGGGCATCTCATGCATACATGACAGTGCAGTGGCCGAAGGGAGCGGATTTCTTTTTCTTTCTTTTCTGAAGAAAGCTTTGGCCAAAAGTTCAGCATGTAACAGTTTTTTCACTGTGCCTATCTGCAACTGAGCATGTGATATTTACAGAGATACACTTACCTTACTTACAGGATTGGAAAAATGGTGCTTCAGTATTTCCATGGCACTTTCTAAGGTGCCACTGCAGCCTATCTGCTCAACAGCAATTACGAAATGGCCATTGAAAGTTTTTGCAATTATCTCCTGGTTACTCATGTATTTTTCCATCAACATTTAAAACAAAGTTTATTCGTTTAGCAGCACATTTGAGACCTGTCCCACTCCTTATTATGTACCTGATTGTTTTGATTTTACTACAGAACTGACTGATTTAGCAGCTAAAATACAAACTTTTTGATAGTTTGATAACTTTGCTTAGTACTTTGTAGTACTTTTTATAATTATTTACTTGGGTGGGATTTCCTACATTTTTTGCTGTGATGTACAATTCGCATTTCTCTTTGCAAGATAGTATTATGCCCTTTCAGATCCATGATTCTTTTGTGATTCCTTTGGGTTGATTCTTGTAATCTTTTTTTGGAAAGGAAATTTCAAATATTGATGCAATTCCATTATTAAACTGATTATATTTGGAACTGACATCTGTTTTAGAACATATGTGAATACAATTTTTTTATTTTGGTAGCCTTAATGGCATTACCATTTATGGGCCCTACTGTCTTCCACTGAGGCTCAGTTTTACTCTTGCAAGCATTCATATTATTACTAGTACATCCATCACCATCATGATCAGAGAGACCATTTACTTTAATATTTTACTAATGGTGATAGTGCCCTGTTTCCCTTCGTCTACAAAAAGGTTGTCAATTAGGGTGCTGAAATCTCAAGTTACCAAGTTACCCTGGTGGGAAAATTGACCACTGGGATGAGGTTACAGGTATACATCACATGTTCCAGGTCTGTCTTCCCACTACTGTGTGTTAGGAAGTTGATACTGAAATCTCCAAGTATCACAAAAGACTTTTATAATTAAATTGGTGCAGCAAAAGTGAGCTGAGCTGCTTCAGAAAGAGGTCGACATTCCCTGATATTGCCCTATACCGGGTGTCTCTCCTATATACCCGGTGTCTCTCCTATAAATCATCAGGTGCATTTTCTCTGGAATTTTGGCAGAAATTTGCAATTTTGTTTTTGCAATGTGTACAAACAAATCCTACTCATCACATCTTTCATATGACACCCAGCATTGATGGAATGCATCAGTTTGTTTCCTATTACAAACAAAATGGTTTTTAAATAAGAATTTTACGCATCCTATAAATAGAGCAGTCCCAAGTTAGTCTAGTACATCATTTGTTTTATCAAAGCATATTAACAGAAACAGCAAAACTCGAAGAATAACCAGTACTCCAGCAGTGACTTGCAGCACTTCTGTGTGACGGTAGCAGTCTACGCAGACCAGGGTGACACTGTCGCTGCTACAGGATTGGTTACTTTTCATGTTCTACCCTCCCTGTTAATACAAATCAACAAAATGAACATCGCATTAGACTAATTTGGGACTGCTCTGTCAAATGGGCACAAAAAATTCCACTTCAAAAATTAAGAGGGTATAATTACTCATGTAACATTCAGTGGCACATACTTCAAATTGTTGCTTTAAACAAAAACTGTGTACATCAACTGCTTTACACTTGACACAGTTCTTAACAAAAATAACTACACTTCCTCCTTTTCTTTCTTTCCTGCAATATGAAGGCATCAGACTTTGGTCAGGTATTAAAAGTCTTCCCAGTACCCAGTTTATTCACACTGACCACTTACAGCAGAAGAGGTTCGAACATTAAATATACAATTAACAATAATTGTTACAGTAGACGATTTACAGTTTTGTTCCATAGCACTTAGAAATATCCTCACACGCAAATGCCAATCACGTGTATTTCAAATAGTTCGGCTATCTTGTAAAATGGATGTTTGAGTAACTAATCATATATCTTAACTTTGGAATTGTTATAGGGCAATGTCCAAGCAGATATTGAAAGTTTATTAAAAAGTTTTAATCATGTTAGTTTGTGTGTGTTTGCAGTTTTGTGAGTCTGTCTCTTGATCTATCGGTTACTGAACTAATTTAAATTGCTTTTGACATAAACCAATGCTGTGTAAATGCCTAGATAAACAACACTCTGGAGTTTGGTAAAGAGGGAATGACAGCATGCCTTAGGTTTAACTTTTTTTCACTGACATAGCAGCAATATCACCATAGCAGTGTGCCATAGGAAACATGCAATTGAAATAGGCCAAAATATGCAACCTTCAGATACTCACCAGGGAATGCATCTGTCAGTTTCCACATGAGATAGCATACTCTTGCTATTCTCTTACAGACATGGCTTATATGCTCCTCCCACTTCAATTTTGAATCGGTATGAAAGCCTAACAATTTAACTGATTTATTTCCCACAACTGTAGAAAAACCCAGAATTAGTTCCTGTGTTTTATCAGTATTACATAGCTCATTGGAAGAAAACCTATTCAGTGTCAGTTCTAATTTTTTCTGTGTTGCCTGATGCAGTTCTGTCATGTCATGGTGGGTAATGAGCAGTGTTGTGTCATCTGCTATCACACTACTGACTCTGCTCCTACATGGTACGGCATATCGTTAACCGAAATGATCACAGCAAGGGACCTAGGACTAAACCCTGTGGCACTCCAGTGCAAACTTCCTTCAAAGAGGAGCTTCTACTTTTAATTGATACGAACTACCTAACTGTTAAAAAAACAAAGATGATGTGACTTACCAAACGAAAGGGCTGGCAGGTCGAAAGACACACAAACACAAACATACACAGAAAATTCAAGCTTTCGCAACAAACTGTTGCCTCACCAGGAAAGAGGGAAGGAGAGGGAAAGACGAAAGGATGTGGGTTTTAAGGGAGAGAGGGTAAGGAGTCATTCCAATCCCGGGAGTGGAAAGACTTACCTTAGGGGGAAAAAAGGACTGCTTGTGTCTGTGTATGTGTGGATGGATATGTGTGTGTGTGCGCGAGTGTATACCCGTCCTTTTTTCCCCCTAAGGTAAGTCTTTCCGCTCCCGGGATTGGAATGACTCCTTACCCTCTCCCTTAAAACCCACATCCTTTCGTCTTTCCCTCTCCTTCCCTCTTTCCTGATTAGGCAACAGTTTGTTGCGAAAGCTTGAATTTTGTGTGTATGTTTGTGTGTCTTGCGACCTGCCAGCACTTTCGTTTGATAAGTCACATCATCTTTGTTTTTTGATAAATTTTTCCCACGTGGAATGTTTCCCTCTATTATATTACTACCTAACTGTTACTTAGATATGACTTTATTACAGCTAAAGATAGGTTGTGTATGCCATAATATGCCAGTTTTGCAAGTAGGGTGTTAAATGGTATACTGTCAAAAGCTTTGCTGAGATCACAAAGTACTACTGGTACAAGATTCTTATGTTCAAATGCAGTTAACACCTGGTTAACATCAGTGACAGCTATAGTGGTATTTTTATCATGTTGGAATCCATGTTGTCTGTTGGAGAGGAGATCATGCTTTCCGAAATGGTTATTGAGGTGGTTGTACATTAGATTCTCAAAAGCTTTGGAGAAAATTAGAACAACAGAAAGTGATTGGTAGTTTTGTGGCAGATGCTTATGTCCATTTTAAAGACTGGTATCACTTTATCAATTTTTAGTGCATCAGAGAAAACTCCAGATTCTAAATACATATTATAGATGATAGAAAGAGGCTGACAGATGAGATGTATTATTTTTTTAAATTCTATAGTTAGAGAACCAATAGCAGTATATACTTTTGTAGTTTAGAACCCTGACACAGCTGTTATAATACCCTTGGGGTGACAACATTCCAGTGGAAGGCATACCTCTTATGTGGTTCTGTACCAAGACAATCTAAAGCTGCCAGTTTGATTAATTTTGTCTTTCAGCTTATTCACTGAGATTAGAAAGTAATCATCTGCTTCTGGGTCCAGCATTGGACATTTTGTGTGGATTTGTGACTTTTATTGATTAAATCCCATGCTGATTTGCATATATTGGGAGCATCTTCTATGTAATGTTCACCTGCAAGTTTCTTGGTCAGTATCAGTTTGTATTTGTAGTTCTTCCACCCCTGAGCATGATGCTAAGTGAAGTGTAGTACAAGGGCATGATCTATACTTCCATTGCCTTGCACATTGACTGCGAGTTCCATTTAGCTTATTATACCATACAAGCCTGTAATATTCTGGTGGGACATCGTCAACTGATTCTTTCCAGAGAATTTTGTCTACGAAAGAGTTCTTGTCCTGTGATTTTGGAAATCATTTGTCTAATGTAGTCTATCTATGTGCACTGCTTTTTGTATAGTGGACTTCTTCCATAATTGCTTTATTTATAAGCATATCTAATGCTCTTATTCCTGACCTACTCAGGTGCATGCTTTGGTTAGTGAACAAGTCTCAACTAAAATAGCTTACAATAAAACATAATTATTACAAAAGAGTCTGCAAGACTTTGCTAGTTTATAATTTGTTTGTGGGAAGGTTTCATTTACACTGGGCTGTGAGTTCAAGTCATGTCTCTTGTGGATGTTCACAACACATATCTTGGTGCAATGAAGTGCAAAGAATTTCTCTTTTGGCACTTGTATTACATCATGACCTTCATTGAAAGCTAAGTTGTTTGTACCAGTTATTAGTATACCTAATGCTTATTGTTAGCAGAATTTTCACTTCTAGATGCCTGAAAGATAAGAAAGTAAATAAGTCACAAGATCCCGGTGGAATCCCAGTTTGGTTTTACAAAGAGTACTCTATGACACTGGCCCCTTACCTAGCTCGCATTAATTGCAAATCTCTCATCCAGTGCAAAATCCCAACTGATTGTACGAAAGTACAGGTGACTCCTGTGTACACGAAGGGCAAAAGAATGGACCAGCAAAATTGCAGACCAATATCCATAATATAGGTTTGCTCAGAATCCTTGAACATATTCTCAGTTCAAATATAATACATTTTATTGAAACCAAGAAGTTTATGTCTATGAATCAGCATGGTTTAAGAAAACATCGCATTGTGCAAAACTCAGCTTGCCCTTTTCTCACATAATATACTGTGAACTATGGATGAAGGGCAACAGGCTGATTCCATATTTCAAGATTTCCAGAAAGCATTTTACATGGTGCCCCACTGCAGACTAATAAAAGAAGATATGGAGATATGGAAGAGGTTCACAAATATGTGAGTGGCTCGAAGACTTCTTAAGTAACAGAACCTAGTATGTTGTCATCAATGGTGAATGTTTATCAGAGACAAGGGTATCAACAGGAGTGCCATATGGAAGTACAATAGGACCACTGTTGTTCTCCATATACATAAGTGATTTGGTGGACACGATGGGCAACAGTCTGTGGTTGTTTACTGATGATGTTGTGGTGAATGATAAAGTGTCATCATTGAGTGATTGTAGGAGGATACAAGATAACTTAGACAAAACTTCTAGTTGATGTGATTAGTGGCAGCTAGTTCAAATGTAGGAAAATGTAACTTAATGCAGATGAGTAGGAAAACAAACCTATAATGTTTGGATACAGCATTTGTAGTGCCCTGCCTGACACAGTCACATCATTTAAATCTCTGGGTGTAACATTTGGAAAGTGATATGAAATGGAATGAGCACGTGACAATTATGGTAGGGAAGGCGATTGGTCAACTTTGGTTTATTGGGAAAATTTTGGGAATCTGTGGTTCACCTGTAAAGGAGACCGCATATAGGATGCTAGTGTGACCTATTCTTGAGTACTGGTTGAGTGTTTGGGATCCATACCAGGTCAAGTTAAAGGAAGACATCATAGCAATTCATAGGCAGACTGCTAGATTTGTTACTGGTAGGTCCAAACAACACGCAAGTGTTATGGAGATGCTTCAGGAACTCAAATGCCTGGAGGAAAGGCAACATTCTTTTCAAGGAACACACTGAGAAAATTTAGACAACCAGCATTTGAAGCTAACAGCAGAACAATCCTGTTGCCTCCAACATACATTGCGCATAAGGACCACGAATATAAGTTATGAGAAATTAGGGCTCATACAGAGGCATATAGACAGTCATTATCCTCCCCTATTTTTGAATGGAAGGAACCGAAATGACTTGTAGTTGTACAGGGTACCATCTGCCATGTACTGTAAGGTGAATTGCAGATTATCGATGTAGATGCAGATTATCCACTACCATTCCACGACAGCAGAGAACACTGTATAAGCAGCCACAAAGATCTTTTTGATTGAAAGACTCCACACACTCTTAGAGACAGATAATGAGCCACAGTCCATATCTCAAACTTTGAAAGACTTCTGTGCTAAGAATGGGGTCCTTTACATAAGAGCACCTCTGTTTCATGCTCAATCGAATGAAGAGGCAACACACCTAGTACAAACATTCAGAACTCAAATGAAAAAATTAATAGGGGGCACTCCAGTGGAGGATGCATTAACACTCTTTTCTTAGCACTTACAGAGCCACACATCTATTGCAGAGAAGAGCTTAGCAGAGTTGCTGCAAAGCTGCCAGCTTTGCACCCTGCTGCACCTACTGATGACAGTCCCAGACCAACATCAAGCACCGACACTCCGAAACTTAAACCAGGTGTCCTAGAATGGGGCCACACTTTCAGCTGGTAGAAGAGCTGGATCCCCAGTCATCAACAAGCAGGGAGGTCACAGCAGCTTCAGGTTACTGGTGGGCAACAGGCAAGTGGCCCATCACCAACACCTTCTACAACTCCGTGTGGGGGATCAACTACCACCTCCTCACGTGCACTTGCATCACCGCACCAGCAGTTGGATCCAAGCACTGGAAACTCTCCAATTATCGTCCTGGCCACTGAATCCCTCTGGTCCTTCATGCTGCGCAGTCACCCACCCATACAGAACACTCATCAACTGATTTTTCCAGCCCTTCACAGGATCTTCCTCAGCTGGATCCAGATGGCCTTCCACAAGAAGTGGAACCAGAGCGTCAGCTGGAGCCACCCAGCACTTTCCTGTTGCCACCTTCTGGGACCCAAATGTCCATATGACTCCAGCCCTGACACCGGAACAACCAGCAGCTGCCACTGAACTGCAGCACTTCTAACCAAGGCAGATCCACCTTTGCAAGGGTCACTTCAGCCTTACACTCCAGTTCCTACCAACAGGGAGCTTCTAGCAGTAGCAGACTCAGCTGAGCCCTATGCCCCAAATGCCATGGACATCACCTTCCCAGGGAAACTAAGCCGCACACCTCATGGTGGACTTTCCTCCACCAACTAATTGTCACCTCCCCAAGGGAGGAGGAATGTGGTAACACACCCATGTTACCACCCTTCACTGGCCAGCAGCTCTGCTGCCAGTACTAAATCAGTCGGTCTTTTCTCCCATATGGTGTAAGGATGAATCGAATCAACATTGCTGGCCCGGTAGCCACCAGACCAGCACTGGACATCCATCCATTTCCACAGGGTACACCTGTCAGGCACCGCTGCAGCATTCGCTAGGCTCAGCATGGGGCCGTCCACCAGCTGGCAGGACCACCAAGCCAGCGGCAAGGCCTCATCGAGGCTTGCATGCACCACCACCTATCAATGCTGCCACAGCTCACTAAGACACCAACCACCAATATATAACCCAGAGTAGACTCGGCATTTTATTTCTCACTTGTACTGTTACGATCTTTAGTAATACTCTGCTCTCTTGAACTGAACATTGCTGTAACCTTGAACTCTGTTTTCGGCTGTGCTACTTCAGATTTGTACTTGTGAATGCCTGTGCTATGTTTTGAAGTTTTGTGTCATCATTAAAATATTTAACTATTGAGCATACTTTCTGGTGTGCTGGGTAATGAGACAAAGCTCATTTCTTAAAATCTGTTTCGAGTTTGTCACAAACTGCTGAAGATAATTTATATTTCCTTTCCTTTATGTAAAGGAACACTGTCTCATTCTGAAAATATGTATTGTTACCAACTAATTGTCACAATATCTATGGAAGTTATGTGGTACTTCAGTAGGCATTCTATCCCTCGTGTTTTTATGCTTGTAACATTACTAGTTTGTGCTTCTGGACATGAAATACTATCTTCAGTCCGTCCTTTGGGGCACCATTTACAATAGCTGGAAAGTTTTACACTATCATTTTCATACATGCACTGATGTGCACCAGCACACACGCATGTGCAAGCACGCGCACGCGCGCACGCACGCACGCGCACACACACACACACACACACACACACACACACACACACACACACACACACACACGCACGTTTCTGTGGTGACCCCACCAGCCGAGGTGGCCGAGCAGTTCTAGGCGCTTCAGTCCGGAACCGCGCGTCTGCTACAGTCGCAGGTTCGAATCCTGCCTCAGGCAGGGATGTGTGTGATGTCCTTAGGCTAGTTAGGTTTAAGTAGTTCTAAGTTCTAGGGGACTGATGACCTTAGATGTTTAGTCCCATAGTGCTCAGAGCCATTGGAACCATTTCGCGATGACCCCACAAACTTTCAGGGGTGATGATGAATGGCAAATGTATCAGTTTCAGTTAAGATGCAATGGCCAGAAAACAACTGAATCAAAACTCATTAAACTGAATGTGTTGTGGGATAGCTCTGCAGTGGAATAAAAGAATCTATGACGTGTCACCTATTTTATTTGATAAACTGATTTATTATGTACTTAAGTGCTAATATTGCAGGACAGGCAAATCTCTGCAAAATGTAGGCACGCAACATAAGGATGGGGGCCAGGAAATTCCACTGATGAAGTTCATATGGAATGATGTGTAAACTAAATAACCAATCCAGAACTAAGGGTCTTTGGGACTGCAGTCAGTGTTTACAATTTGAAGAGTTGAAGTGTGAAAATGGTTAGCCTTCACAAAACAGCATTACAGATAGTTAGGAAAATAGCAAGTGTTATTTTCTTTTATGGACAAGTAAATGGAAACTGTAGGAAAACTCATTTGTTGCATCTCGCCAAATATCCACATACGAGACATTTAACACACACCATATTCCCAAAACCGCTCACGCAGTTACAGGAAAGAGGGTAAGCGTTATCACAATACTAAAATTAAAGAGGACAGCCCACTGTATGTCATACCAACTTTGAAGCCATGCTTGTTCTTTGGATGAGGAACCTTCTGTCAGCACTAGATCAGTTTTGTAAGAAATGGGTGTCATGCACAGCCTCAAACATTAACTAAATCTTGACCATTTGGAGAAAGTTCAAGTTTTAACTTCTGTTGAGCCAATAAGTTTTGCAATGCTATAGAAACACCAGTTTCCTTTCTATCAGATAAATCTGTTTCAGCAGATACTGAATGCTAAATAGTCACAACAGTCATGTACAGGCCACTGAGAATCTACTATCTACATCTGCATTACACACTTTTAAGTGCCTGGCTGAGGGTTCATCAAAACACTTTCACGCCATTTCTCTACCATTTCATTCTGATACAGTGCATTGGAAAAATGAACATTTAAATCTTTCAGGGTAAGTTCCTATTTCTTTTATTTTATTAGGGTGACCATTTCTCCCTGTTGGTGTTAACAAAATATGTTCACATTTGAAGGAGATAGTTGGTGATTGAAATTTCATGAAAAGAACTTACTACAATAAAAAATGCCTTTTTTCAGTACATCCATTATGGATGACGAACTGCAACTGTGATTTAAACTGAAGATTTATTTGGGTATAAATATGCAACCAGCCATTTTTTTGGGTTTTTATATCATTTATTGTACCATTAACTAGTTTGAAAGCCACTAAAGGCTCATCACCAGAAGGAGGTGTTACAGGAACATTATCTGGACCATGTGCAATGAAACGCTGTGGTGATGGTGCTGGCGAAAATGATGGAAATTTATATACTTATTGATAGTGAAAAGTTTATGAAATAAAACACTGTTCTGTTTTGGCAACTTATAGTGCACTGCTACATGATGTCCATGGAACCATGGTAAATATGTTCCAATAATGTACACTGTCCACTTACATATGCATTATGGGAACGGATTTGCCATCGATATTATCAAACAGTGCACTGTAAGCAACTAAAAAAAAGTCTTTTCATAAACTTCTTATTATCAATAACTATGTAAATTTTCATATTTTTTGCCACCACCACCACCACCCCAGCATCTAGCTGCACAAGGTCCAGATAGTGTTCCTCTAACACCCCCATCTGATGATGGGACTGCAGTGGCTGGAGAACTAATTAATGGTACAATAAATCATATAAAAAATAAAAAGTGACTGGTTACATATTTATATCCAAATAAAACACCAAATAAAAAAGTCTTGGTTTTAATGATTATTACCCCAGCTTGTGTATCATATCTGTGACATTCTCTCTCCTATTTCCTGATAATACAAAATGGTCTGTCCTTCTTCGAACTTTTCCTATGTCCTCCACCATACAGAAATACTCCAGAAAAGACGGACAAGCATAATATAGGCAGTCTCTTTAGCAGACCTGTAGCATCGTCTACATGTTCTGCCAACAAAACACAGCCTTTGGTTCACTTTCCCCACAACATTATCTGTGTAACTGTTTCGACTTAAATCATTTGCATTTGTAATACTTACACATGTAGCTGAACTGGTAGTAGGTTTTAGCTTTGTGTGATTTATCATGCAGCCAAAATTTAACAGATTCCTTATAGTGCTCGTGTGGATGACCTGACATTTTACTATATAGAGTCAATTACCACTTTATGCACCATACATATATCTTGCCTAAATCATTTGGCCATCTCCACAACACAACTGTGAAAAGAAGTCATTGAACATAAGGGAATCAATGGTCAATGTTGGCCCATATCTGCTTCCTCCGTGGTCAACTGCACCAGAAGACTCTGGGTTTCCGATTGTGGGAGGATATCACACATGTATGTGGCTCCAACATGATGGAGCCCCACCTTATTTTGAACATCTTATTCAGCAGATATTCCCTGAAAGATGAAGTAGATGTGGAGGTCCTGTTTCATTGTGAGCTTTTTCACATGATCTGACTCCATTTGACTTCTTCTTGTAAACTCGTATGAAAAGTCTTGTGTACTGTGCTAAAGAAGAACCACTGTCAATAACTCTCACTACCTGTGACATTGTTCAAACAACACCAGCACTGTTCGAGCCTGACACAATAACCTATTACAACAGTGTCATGCCTGCACAGAAGGCGAATAACGCCACTTTGAACAACTGTTGGGAATGTAATACATTGTGAAAATTTTGCAGGTAACTAAAACTGTTAAAAAATCTGTCTACCTGGATTTCTATTGATTGGCGACTCCATGGAGTGTCCTGTGCACCACGACCACATAATGGATATACTTGGAAGGATAGACAGCACTGGTCGTATTTTTTTGTTTTATTAACCGCAAAATCGATTTTCGGTCTTCTTAGACGCAAAGAGATGTGGGAGTTATATGCAGCTCTCTTTTTTAAAAATTATAGCTATAACCATATTTCAAAACAAAAAAAAAATAAAATTTTAGTACTACTTTCTGATAATATAATTTTTTATAAAAATGATGAGTAGAGAATAAAAGTGTAAATATTGAATAACAGTCTTGCATAACTGTGAACCATGAATGAAGAATCTTGAATTACTTACGCCTCTTATCCATACTAATAGTCCAACGAACAGACAAGCTGTAACACAAAGAATAAATATTACCAACAGCTTCAGAAACTATCTTACATTACTATTTGAAAAAAGCATTATCAGTAAATTATGCAATCTCAGAAGCCATTGGCTTTCATAACAACATCATCGCTATTCGTGTAATAATTTAATTAATAATATACTAGATTAGGAACATACAGAGTGGCTGTAGTAGACATCAAAACATGAAAAAAATTAGATGAATGTTTGTTTGATACCCATCAGTTCTATTTTCAGATTACTCATACTTTATTAACATCTGTCAAATATCTTCCTCACAAATAGACAAATGCTAGTCATTTGAGGGTTTACTGTCTCAAAAGTATTTCTTATGACCACAATTCTTTAATTTTATAACACATACAATAAAGCCAGTATAAATAATACAGCATTGTACACTAGGTAATATACCAAATGTGGTAGTGCACTTGTTATGACACTGGCCTCAGGATTGGAAGGCCATTCTGATTTTGATTTTTTATAGTTTTTCAAAATACCAAAATGAAACCTTCAGCACAGCCAAAGGAGACCACCTGTCCTATCCTCATTAAATACATCTGCATATATTTATATGTCAGTATGTTTGTCAGGTACAGCAACAACTTTTAGATAACTAGATCCAATGGAACTTTTTATAATTTTTCAAAGTAATTAACATCTGCATCCATGTTGAGTTGTCCAATGTTGTCTAAGTTCAGCCCTTAAATAAGTTGTTAGGCACTTTGAATGCATTAAAATTTCTTTTTCTCTTTGCTCTAACATTCGAGCATAGTGTGAATATCCTTTTCCTTTGTACAGTATCGACCCATTGTATTACAGAAGATAAGCACAAAAATTCTGTTGATCTCACATGATGGACAGTGATCCCTTGTATCAGAGTGAACTTCTTCTCCCATTGCAGGAGGTCACTATAGCTTTTCTTCATATAGACTCCTGGATTTCCTTCTCTGATACACAACCATGAATCAGAGTTAATAGTAATCATCAAGACGTATTTTCTTGAAGCACTATCAAATTCATGAAGTTTTTCCTGCCATATTTATAACCTTGTGGGGCCGAGCTGGCCTAGCAGAAATAATGATATTTTTAAGGCCTTCCACATTTGGAACTTCAGAACATTTTGGATGTTTCTTAATCAGAGCAAAAGTTATACCACTGCATTCACCCATAAGAAACCTGTGTTTTATGGTGTCAAAGGAACCATTAGTGACAAATATGTAAAACAAAATGATTCTGCTCTCCAACTGACTGCGCAATTGTCACACTACACACAAAGGATATGGCTTTAACTTGTGAGGTGTAAGATATTCAGGACTCCTGACAGGAAGCCATCTCGTTTTGCCACTTTCTTATTGACAGTTTCTTAAGTAATGTAGGATTTCACAACAACTCTGAATTCTTGTACAAGCTTTCTTTTCAGTTTCTTTTTCACACTTTCTGGTGAACTAAAAGCTTCGACATCCATCTTACAAAACACACAGATCTTAGTAAAACAATAAACTGAAAGAGCAGAAAACCACATTACAGTGCAAGATGGATTTCATACCAAATCTGGCATTCGTTCATGCTGTGGCACTTAGATCTTGTTAGTGTAAAGTACCACTGCACATAGTGGTGGCACCATCTTTTGGTGCCTTATAGGATGAAAATGGATATGACTTTCTACTTCAATCCTATGGTTCTGTACTGGCATCAGAATGCAGATTACTATAGCAAAAAAAGTGCCAACCAACCAATTCTAACACTTAGACCAGTTAGCTTTTCCACTCGACATATGTGTCTTAAACATCTGTTTATAGGTCCAGGTCACAATCAATACCCTCAAGTTAGACTTAGAAATGTCTTAACTTTGTGCCTTAAGACTTCTGCAGAACACCTAATATACAGGATATAGCATATTTTGTCTTGGTATTTGATGTAATTGATTATTTAACTAATAAGACATGAAGGATATCTAAAATGGAAAACTGCATCACATAGCTTATGGCACTTTCCTTTCCATTTTACAGGCTAGGATTTTTTTTTTTTTTTTTTTTTCAAACTAAAACATTTTTCTCTTATGTATATAAAAATTAAAACTGGGATGCTTAAGCAATGCACTGTGTATGCTGACCTACTCATAATATTTCATTTAGATAAGTACAATCTTTGAAACTTGCAATCCTCATTTCAGTGGCTCTGTACAGATCCTTTACTTGGTTCTTCTTTATCTGTTTCTACATACACACACTGTAAGCCACCATACAGTGCATGGCGAATGGCATGTTGTACCACTAGTAATCATTTCCCTTACTGTTTCACGTGCAAATGGAGCAAGGGAAAACTGACTACCTATATTCCTCCAAATAAGTCATAATTTCTCTTATACAGCTAGCTTCAAAATTTCCTCAATTCTGTTCCTGGAAAAGTACAGTGCAGTTCATTGTCCATGTGAGTAAACTACTAGCGTTCTCCTTCTCAGCAGTTCTATTACAGCAATAGCTGTGTCACATGGAAGTATAACTCGTTTTAGTTCATTAGTTTGGATGGGTTCTTCTTCCAATAAGTGCCTCAGTTACCATTCTGTGTGCAAAACAGCACATGGAGAGAAGCAACATGTAAGAGGCTTTTCGTTTTAGTGTTGCTTTATTAATTTTTTGTCATTTTTAGAAACAAATTATTTTCTTTTTTGTTTTTAGTAATACCAGGGCACCATCATTACTTGTTGTTGTTGTTGTGGTCTTCAGTCCTGAGACTGGTTTGATGCAGCTCTCCATGCTACTCTATCCTGTGCAAGCTTCCTCATCTCCCAGTACCTACTGCAGCCTACATCATTCAGAATCTGCTTAGCGTATTCGTCTCTTGGTCTCCCTCTACGATTTTTACCCTCCACACTGCCCTCCAGTACTAAATTGGTGATCCCTTGATGCCTCAGATCATGTCCTACCAACTGATCCCTTCTTCTGGTCAAGTTGTGCCACAAACTCCTCTTCTCCCCAATTCTATTCAATACCTCCTCATTAGTTATATGATCTACCCATCTAATCTTCAGCATTCTTCTGTATCACCACATTTCGAAAGCTTCTATTCTCTTCTTGTCCAAACTATTTATCGTCCATGTTTCACTTCCATACATGGCTACACTCCATACAAATACTTTCAGAAATGACTTCCTGACACTTAAATCTATAGTCGTAGTTAACAAATTTCTCTTCTTCAGAAACGCTTTCCTTGCCATTGCCAGTCTACATTTTATATCCTCTCTACTTTGACCATCATCAGTTATTTTGGCCCCCAAATAGCAAAACTCCTTTACTACTTTAAGTGTCTCATTTCCAAATCTAGTTCCCTCAGCATCACCCGACTTAATTCGACTACATTCCATTTTCCTTGTTTTGCTTTTGTTGATGTTCATCTTATACCCTCCTTTCAAGACACTGTCCATTCCGTTCAACTGCTCTTCCAAGTCCTTTGCTGTCTCTGATAGAATTACAATGTCATCGGCGAACCTCAAAGTTTTTATTTCTTCTCCATGGATTTCGCTCCCTGTATTTTACCCCTGCCACCTTTAGAATTTGAAAGAGAGTATTCCAGTCAACATTGTCAAACGCTTTCTCTAAGTCTACAAATGCTAGAAACATAGATTTGCCTTCCTTAATCTTTCTTCTAAGATAAGTCATAGGGTCAGTATTGCCTCACGTGTTCAAACATTTCTACGGAATCCAACTGATCTTCCCCGAGGCCGGCTTCTACCAGTTTTTCCATTCGTCTGTAAAGAATTCGCACTAGTATTTTGCAGCTGTGACTTATTAAACTGATAGTTCGGTAATTTTCACATCTGTCAACACCTGCTTTCTTTGGGATTGGAATTATTATATTCTTCTTGAAGTCCGAGGGAATTTCGCCAGTCTCATACATCTTGCTCACCAGATGGTAGAGATTTGTCAGGACTGGCTCTCACAAGGCTGTCAGTAGTTCTAATGGAATGTTGTCTACTCCCGGGTCCTTGTTTCGACTTAGGTCTTTCAGTGCTCTGTCAAACTCTTCACGCAGAATCGTATCTCCCATTTCATCTTCATCTACCTCCTCTTCCATTTCCATAATATTGTCCTCTTGAACATCGCTCCTGTATAGACCCTCTATATACTCCTTCCACCTTTCTGCTTTCCCTTCTTTGCTTAGAACTGGGTTTCCATCTGAGCTCTTGATATTCATACAAGTGGTACTCTTTTCTCCAAAGGTCTCTTTAATTTTCCTGTAGGCAGTATCTATCCTACCCCTCGTGAGATAAGCCTCTACATCCTTACATTTGTCCTCTAGCCATCCCTGCTTAGCCATTTTTCACTTTCTGTCGACCTCATTTTTGAGACATTTGTATATCTTTTTGCCTGCTTCATTTAGTGCATTTTTGTATTTTCTCCTTTCATCAATTAAATTCAATATTTCTTCTGTTACCCAAGGATTTCTACTAGCCCTCGTCTTTTTGCCTACTTGATCCTCTGCTGCCTTCACTATTTCATTCCTCAAAGCTACCCATTCCTCTTCTACTGTGTTTCTTTCCCCCATTCCTGTCAATTGTTCCCTTATGCTCTCCCTGAAACTCTGTACGACCTCTGGTTCTTTCAATTTATCCAGGTCCCATCTCCTTAAATTCCCACCGTTTTGCAATTTCTTCAGTTTTAATCTACAGTTCATAACCAATAGATTGTGGTCAGAGTCCACATCTGCCCCTGGAAATGTCTTACAATTTAAAATCTGGTTCCTAAATCTCAGTCTTACCATTATATAATCTATCTGAAACCTTTTAGTATCTCCAGGGTTCTTCCATGTATACAACCTTCTTTCATGATTCTTGAACCAAGTGTTAGCTATGATTTTTGCTCTGTGCAAAATTCTACCAGGCGGCTTCCTCTTGCATTTCTTAGCCCCAAATCCATATTCACCTACTATGTTTCCTTCTCTTCCTTTTCCTACTGTCAAACTCCAGTCACCTATGACTATTAAATTTTCGTCTCCCTTCACTACCTGAATAATTTCTTTTACTCATCATACATTTCATCAATTTCTTCATAATCTGCAGAGCTAGTTGGCATATAAACTTGTACTACTGTAGTAGGCGTGGGCTTCGTATCTATCTTGGCCACAATAATGCGTTCACAATGCTGTTTGTAGTAGCTTACCCGCATCCCTATTTTCCTATTCATTATTAAACCTACTCCTGCATTACCCCTATTTGATTTTGTATTTATAACCCTGTATTCACCTGACCAAAAGTCTTGTTCCTCCTGCCACCGAACTTCACTAATTCCCATTATATCTAACTTTAACCTATCCATTTCCCTTTTTAAATTTTCTAACCTACCTGCCCAATTAAGGGATCTGACATTCCACACTCCGATCCATAGAATGCCAGTTTTCTTTCTCCTGATAACGACGTTCTCTTGAGTAGTCCCCGCCCGGAGATCCAAATGGGGGACTATTTTACCTCCGGAATATTTTACCCAAGAGGACGCCATCATCATTTAATCATGCAGTAAACCTGCATGCCCTTGGGAAAAATTATGGCTGTAGTTTCCCCTTGCTTTCAGCCGTTCGCAGTACCAGCACAGCAAGGCCGTTTTGCTTAGTGTTACAAGGCCAGGTCCGTCAATCATCCAGACTGTTGACCCTGCAACTACTGAAAAGGCTGCTGCCCCTCTTCAGGAACCACACGTTTGTCTGGCCTCTCAATAGATACCCCTCTGTTGTGGTTGCACCTACAGTACGGCTATCTGTATCGTTGAGGCACACAAGCCTCCCCACCAACGGCAAGGTTCATGGTTCATGGGGGGGCATCATTACTTATAAATTTATATTTCAGCTCTTTTGAGCAATACCAACTGCCACATTTTCCTTTTGCTATGAGTAATCTCTCTCTCTCTCTCTCTCTCTCTCTCTCTCTCTCTCTGTCTCTCACACACACACACACACACACACACACACACACACACACAGATGCTAGAGCATCGTAAGAATGGAACTGTCAAACTGCTGTCACATCATAACTAACACTTAATTTCAACATCTTGACATCATTTACGATCTTAATAAAGTAGTGACAGTTACAAAACAGTCCACTAGTGATGCAATATGGACATCACATCACTCTAAACATAGTTGAAAGTGGAATAATGGAGCAATTAATAAGACTGTAAACATCATGATGAAGTCACATATCTTCAGTCTGTAAACACAGCAAATAAACTGGCTTCACAGCCAGTGTAACAATCACATGTTAACAGCTACATGTCTTTGTAATGTCACAGACAGCATTTATTATTAAAAATTATGTTATATAAGTGTAATTGGAGGTTGACGGTATTAAGAACGGCGTTAGTAAGCGCTGAGGGAAATGATTTAGAAAGTCTGGAGATGAATATTGTTGGCACTTTTTTTTCTTGGTAAAGAGAGAATTTTGTGTGAATAAAGAGAACGTTAAGTATTTGAGGGCCAATATAGAATTTGGATGAGTTCTTATTTTCTGTAGACAGGGGTTTGAGTTGAGAAATTTGAGTTAGATTCACTTGCAGGTCGGAGGGCACTATATTGAGTGATTTCTTACTTTTGTTTGAATAGGGATTTGAGTTGAGAACTTTGCGTTAGATTAAATTGGCGAGAGTGATGGCTCACGTATATGGGCGTTTGTTTTTTGGGACGATTTTCGATTAGGCCGTGTGATCATGTGGATTGAATAGTGAGAGTCGCGTGATCAATTAACTTAGTGAGGGGTCTCGTGGCGACCAAACGTGCTGTTGTATAGTCATGGCGGATTCGACTCTCAAGCACACTTTGACGCCAAAAGTGTAGCACGGCGTTCTCGATCGCACAAAGACACGTGGTGGATGGCGAACGGTCAGCATCGACAGGTTTGAACGTGTCCAGGAAAACAACTTTCGCGCCAAAAGTGTGGCAGGGTGTTCTTTGTCAAACCACGTGCTGAGCCGAACGGCCGACTGTTGTGTGATTCCGTTCCCAGGCAAACAATTTTAGTGGGAAATGTGCAGGGGTGACGAATACATGTGGTGAACGGACAACGGACCGTTGTAACGTCAACCTCGGCAAGTTCCAGTGTGTCCAGTGAAAACATGTTTACGACGTGGGAGCGATCACTAGTCTAGCGGCTAGCGCAGGCCGGCCCCAGCGTGCCGTCAGTCCAGGGTGCAAGCAGCCGCCTTACGTGAGCGCCGATGGCAATGGCCCACACGCTGGCCGGTGGGGCCAGGGGGTGGCAACGATTTGAACTAATTCAGTTGGAGCGCGGATGTCGTGGCGACTGCACCGGATGTTGCTGCGATCTCGCAGATATGTACTGATTGTGTTGGAGATCAAGTGATGACCGTACTGCTTGAAATAAAGACTTCAGTCCCTTTACCCCTGCAAAATCAAAGGATGTGACTTAGGTTACTATAAGTGCACTTTATTATTTGACGCGATTTTGATAGGATAGCAGTGAAAAAAGATAAGTGAGTGCGAAAGTTTATAGGACGTGGACTATTTCGTACGTGTGATCGATTATGGTGTTGGGATTTGAACATGTGATAGATTTTTGTTATGGATGTAACGCAAATGGCTTTCTCACCACAAAAATCGGGCATCTTGGATTAATTATAATAAAAGATAATAAATAATAAAAACTATAAGTACAGTTTTCGAAAAATTATAGTGTTGGAATTCGAACTTGGCGCAATTTTCTAGTGGAGGTAGACCAATAATAATAAATGATGAATGATAATAAATAATAATGAATAATAATAAAGACGAGTATAGTTTTTGCAGCCATTATCGTGTTGGGATTTGAATTTGGCGCCAATTTTTTCTGGAGGGTTTGGTTAGTGGATGTAGCCATATTGACCTATTTTCCCGCCAAAATTCAAGATTCCTGCTATTTTTTCTGGGGGTTAGGATAGTGGGCGTAGCCATATTGGCCTATTTTCCCGCCCAAAGCTGTCATCTTGGATGATGTCATGCACTGTTGCCAAGTCTACACGCCGCCATCTTGGATGACATCATCGCCGCCAACTTGAATAAATTTGGCAACAATGCAGAGTGGCGTCACACGAACCTTGTCCTACTGAGGTGATTTCCTGTTTCACTCATTAGTATCCGACTGGGGTCTGTTGTAGGAGATTTGTGATTGGTGGTTGTGGACTGGGCAAATTAGACACTATATCAAATTTATTGAAAACAAAGTATTTTCTGACATTTCTCTTATTCAGCAAAGTTATTCCTGCTATTGCCACTCTTACATTTTATATCCTCTTAAATGGAACACAAGTATTTTGGCATTGCTTGAATGGGAACATCATCAGCCAGTTAATGTAGTATATTAATTGAGACATTATCATGCTCTAAAACCATATAAATGGTATGTTTTCACATAATTATTGCCTTATTGCCACTAACACAGGGAACATTTTTATTTCATGGTACCCTTAGGCCAGCTATGTCTTCAGCATGGCGCAACACACATTTTATTTGCTTGAACACTTGGAAAACAAATGTACTTCAGTATCCTGTTGAAAGCTGCAAAATCCTCATAAACCAAAAAGAATTTACTGGATAATGTCATCACAAAAACCTTTGCAGTCAGCTGCACTGTTTTCTACAGAGTTTGCCAAGTTTGTTTCAGAACTCATTACTGCAATTATATTATGAAAACTTAACATTTGATTTAGGCTGGAAGCAAACGTGACTACTCAGTAACTGAACACAGGAAGAAGTTCAAGAAGATGTTTTCAATGGACATGAACCATAACAGAAATTAACATTAAATGGGCCATTACTCCTGAACAGTAGATTATTAAAAGAGGAAATAAACTTAGAGACATACTCTTCTTAAAGCCAAAAAAAGTGACTTACAGAAAACTAAACATCTCTGACAGGATCAAAACTGATTTAATTTCTTATAAAATTTATATTAAGGTTTTTGTTTCCTTTTAAAACTGTCTTTGTAGGCCCCTTAAACATTCTCCTTGGTAGAGCTTTCACAACCAAGCTTCAGTAAATTGCATTGAACATAGCAAACATTGACCACTTCCTTTGCAAAACACGATATTTTTACCAAGCTCAATAATACAGGGTGTACATAAAGTCCGGGAAGACTTTCAGTTATTATTGCACAAGAACCAAACATTGTACAGATATCATACATGTGTCATTTTGAAGAGAAACCCTGAAAGTTTTTTTTTTTTTTTTTTTTCGTGTATACAACAGCGTAATTTGGTAATTTGATGATCATCAGCATTAGTCACAAACATGGTGAGTTCAGGTGCGGAGTGAGCTTTCTGTATGTTTGAGTTCGTCAAAAACAAGTGTGCTACAGCTGTTCAATGGATGTTTAGAACCAAGAACGGTAAGAAATCACCAACAAGGAAGGCCATTTAGCACTGCCACAACAAATTCTTTACGACGGGTTGCTTGTACCCGGGAAAGAGCAGTGGACATCCCAGTGTGAGTGAAGTGAATGTGGAGCACGTACAAGCGACATTCATAAGGAGCCCAAAGAAATCAGTGTGTCATGCATCCCATGAACTCGAAATGGCTCCAATGACAGTGTGGAAAGTGCTGCAACAGAAACTTTCTACGAAACCATTCAAATTGGAGCTAGTGCAGAAGCTCAAGGATGACAACAAAGACGAGCATTTTTAGTTCTGTTTGCAGTTGCAACAATTGAATGAGGATGGGGATGGCATTGTTAATTGCTCAATTTTTAGCGATGAAGCCACTTTCCACACTAATGGGGAAGTGAACAGGCACAATTGTCGAATCTGGGATACAAAGCATCCACATGAATGCATTCAATTTGGGCATGATTCCCCAAAGGTAAATGTTTTTTGTGCCCCATCACATCGAAAACTGTACAGGCCATTCTTCTTCACCAAGAGCACTGACATTGGATATTCCTACTTGGACATGTTGCAGCAGTGGCTGATGTCTCAAATGCAATCAGACTCTCCATTCATCTTTCAGCAGGATGGGGCTCCACCCCATTTTCATCATGAAATTTGTGGTTACCTGAACATGGAGCTGCCACATCGATGGTTCGGCCGTGTTAGAGAAGGGGACAGCTGTTTCATGAAATGGCCTCCCCGATCACCAGATCTCACTCCGTGTGACTTTTTTTCTGTGGCGACACATTAAAGATCTGGTGTATGTACCTCTGCCACATGATGCAGCAGAGCTCCGGGAGAGAATAGGGGAAGCGACTGCCACAGTCGACGATGCTATGCTGGGACGGAAAAGGTAAAAATTTGATTACCATATTGACGTCTGCCGGGTCACTCATAGTTCGCATATCAAATGTTTGTATAAAAAACTTTCAGAGGTTCTCTTCAAAATGCAATATGTATGACATTTGTACAATGTTTAGTTCTTGTGCAATAAATAATTTGAAAGTGTTTCCGGACTTTAGGTACACCCTGCATACTTTACTCATGTGCTAACTTGCTTGATATTACAACTCTATACCCCAAAAACTTATGGCCAAACATTTGTCTCTGCATTAAACGCTCTCACAATTAAATGTTTGAGCTCCAATTCATTGTGCCTGTCTATGAATTTCTTGGAACATGTAAATTTTATAATTATTTGTAGTAGTATTATATGCCTTGGTGATCGTTTCTGATATAACTACATTATGCTCAGTGATCCTTATTATGTGAAGATCTTCTAACAAATCTGATACAACGTAATTTTTGTGCTTGCAAACTATCTGTGTTCAGTAGTTTCCAGAGATCCTTAACTGGTTTTGCAGTATATTTAGTATCATTTCTACTAACAAATAGTAATATTCCCAGTTTGTCAATGTGAGACTAAAAAATCTGCAGACAGGAAGTTTCAAAACAGTGCACACTCCACTGTAGATGGAAAAATTCATTCTGGAAATAATCTCCAAGAGTGTGGTAAACCATTTCTCTACAACTGTTATAACGTCAAGTTTAACACATATATTTCAGAATGGCACAACACATACAAGTCACAGAGTAAATTGACAAGCAAGACATGTGTACACGTTAGCATTCGAATGAGCACTGAGTCCCAGTCTAGCGGCCGCTGCTCGGCTGGCCGCTTAGATGGCGCAGCTGCTGCATGGCTGGCAGACAGCGCCGCATGTAGAGGACGCACGTAATTGCGCGGCGGCGCTTTGAATGATCGGCAAGTCACAACACTTTTTCCCCCTTTGAAATTTTTGCACTGGTCTTGATGGAGGTGTCCTGGAGATGGCTAACGTCCATAGGCGTTGTTTGACTCACCGTACAGTCTCAAGGAGGAGGCTTCCCGTATGGACGGAAGTGTCCCCGATGATAACGGGTCAAGATGACAGGAGACGTAGGGGTCGAATCTGCTGTTGCCCCATGCACCAATCTGCCCGTTGCGGCAAGTCCAGTTGATATGACAGGAGACATGGGCGATGTGTCGGCGTCCGTTGGAGGAGGAGGCGAGTAGAGTTGCTCTGACAGAGGATGGTCATCCGGTTCCTGCATGGGCACGTCTCCTGGTGGCGTCCGTTCTTGTGCTGGCATCACGATGACGGTGAGAGGGCTGCGTTGTGAGTATTGAGAGATGCCAAGATCCCGAGCGTCAGGTAGAGCCAAAGGTGGTGTAGCGGCATTCGGAACAAGCGTTGCTGGCACACGAGGCCAAAGCTGGTCCGAATGACGCACTGCAACACCCGTGTCCGTCTGGATTTCATACAGGCGTCTGCCACGGTGTCTTAAGATGCGGCCCGGGTTCCATTTTGGCTACCTGCCATATCCCCGTACCCAGACGAGGTCATCGGCGATAAACCGGCCAAGTGAAGGCACCCGCGGCCATAAGGTGGAAGGCCGCAGAAGATGAAGTAGCGTGCGGGGCTGCAATAAGTACCTAAAAAGGGTCCGCAAAGGCAGCACGAATGTGCTCCCAGGGGTTCTCAGGCAAAGGCCACGGTGACAAAGATGACTTCGGGACAGCGGCCTGTGACGCACAAGGGCCGCAGGCAGCGACCATGTGTGCTATTTCAGAGTCGATGCCAGGCCAGTACACATGACGGCGCGCCAGAGATTTTGTGAAGGACACACCCCAGCGCCCTTGGTGAAGGAGGCGCAAGACCGAAGCACGCAAAGACGCAGGTACCACAACAAGAGGAGATGTAGGTCGAGGAAGGGCATCGATTGCAGCGACAGTTTGCTGAAGCGGACGAATACCATCCTGAGAGAGTTGAAACCCCAAGTACGTGATAGATGCCTGAAAAAATTGTGATTTCAGAAGATTACACTTAAGACCGGCAGTCTGTAAGACATGAAAAAGTGTGTGGAGATTTTGAAGATGTTCTTCAGTGGTGGAGCCAGTGACAACAATGTCGTCCATGTAATTGATACACCCAGGGACAGGGAGCAATAATTGTTCCGAGAATCGCTAAAAGAGAGCAGGGGCACTAGCAACCCCGAATGGCAAGTGTTGGTATTGATAGAGGCCGAAACGCGTGTTAAGGACCAGAAACTGCCGGGAAGCAGCATCGAGAGGAAGTTGATGATAAGCTTCTGACAGGTCAATTTTAGAAAAATACTGGCCTCCAGCAAGTTTAGTGAACTGTTCTTCACGACAGGGCACAGGGTAAGTGTCGATGAGGCATTGAGCATTTACAGTGGCTTTGAAATCACCACAGAGACGAATATCACCATTTGGCTTAGCAACGACAACAACAGGAGAGGACCACTCACTGGAAGTGACAGGAAGCAAGACCCCTGAAGTAGTGAGACGTTCAACTCCAATTTTACCCGATCACGAAGGGCCACAGGAATGGGCCGAGCCCGAGAAAATTTAGGCCGAGCAATGGGTTTGAGCGTGATATGAGCTTCAAAGTCGTTTGCACGGCCTAACCCAGGAGAAAAAAGGGACAAAAATGTCGTCGACAAGGAATCCAGTTGAGCATAAGGAATAGCATCAGAGACAATATTGACAGAGTCATCTATGGAGAACCCAAAAATGCGAAAGGCATCGAAACCAAAAAGATTTTCTGCATTGCTCTGGTCGACCACAAATATGGGAACAGTGCGAACGACGGATTTGTAAGATACCTCAGCATTAAACTGTCCGAAGAGAGAAATCTTCTGTTTATTGTACGTCCGTAATTGCCGAGTGACAGGTGATAGGAGTGGAGAACCCAACTGAAGATACGTCTGAGAATTAATTATAGTGGCAGCACAACCGGTATCCACTTGCATGCGAACATCTCGACCAAGGATTTGGACAGTGAGGAATAACTTCCCTGAAAGGAAAGAAGTGCAATTGACAGACAACACAGAATCAGAATCAGCGTCATGTTCATGAACATCATGTATGTGGTCGGATTTGCAAACGGAAGACACATGATCTTTCTTTTTGCAATTGTGACACACAGCCCAACGTTGGGGACAATCCTCATGTGAATGTTTCGTAAAACACCGCGGACTTGAAGGAAGTTGCCGAGGTTTTTGCTGCAGTTTCTTAGCGGGTTGTTTACGGCTAGGCCAAGGCTGCGTGTGGGAGCGCACTGCGGCCACATCAGCCGGCAGGGACGCTCCGCATGCGTCGTCAACAGCGCACAGAGGTTGTATTTCCCCGACATCACCCCACACCTCTATTTGCGCCCCCGCGGCGCGAGAAATTTCAAAAGACTGCCCAATGGAGAGAACTTCATCTAGAGTCGGATTCGCCAACTGAAGGGCATGTTGCCGAACTTTTTTGTCGGGCACCGACCGAATAATAGCATCCCGTACCATGGAATCGGCATAGGATTCTTTGTGAACGTCAGTAACAAATTGACACTTTCGACTGAGGTCGTGAAGTTCAGAAGCCCAAGCGCGATAGGATTGATGTGGCTGTTTTTGACAACGATAAAAGGCAACACGAGAGGCTACCACATGCGTTTGCTTTTGAAAATAGACAGACAGAAGTGAGCACATTTCAGCAAAGGACAAAGACGCAGGATCCTTCAAAGGAGCCAATTGCGACAACAACCGATACATTTGAGGTGAAATCCAGGAAAGGAACAGAGACTTACATGGTTGTTCATCCGTGACATGAAATGCCAAGAAGTGCTGTCGAAGACGTTTTTCATAATCAGACCAGTCTTCCACCGTCTCATCGTAAGGAGGAAAAGGAGGTATAGCCAATGACGAGAAACGCCCCGCATTTGAAGCCGCGACGAAATCGCGAATCACCGCTGTTAGAAGCGTTTGCTGTTCAAGGAGATTTTGCAATAGTTGCTCAACAGTAGCCATGGAACCCTGTGGGTCAACAGTGAAAAGGAAAAACCCACTACCTCGTCGCCAATTGTTATAACGTCAAGTTTAACACATATATTTCAGAACGACACAACACATATAAGTCACAGAGTAAATTGACAAGCAAGACATGTGTACATGTTAGCATTCGAATGAGCACTGAGTCCCAGTCTAGCGGCCGCTGCTCGGCTGGCCGCTTAAGTGACGCAGCTGCTGCATGGCTGGCAGACAGCGCCGCATGTAGAGGACGCGCATAATTGCGCGGCGGCGCTTGGAATGATCGGCAAGTCACAACACCAATATCTTTCCTTCCAAGAGAGCTAGTCCTGCAAGGTATGTATGAGAACTTCCGTGAAGTCTGGATGATAGGAGAAAGATACTGGTGGAAGAAGAGCAGTGAGAGCAGGTCAGAGATTGTACCTGGGTACCTCAGTCAGTAAGAAAATTGCCTGTGAAAGGAAAGATTTCTGGTTCAAGTCTCAGTCCAGTTTTCATTTGCAAGTAAGTTTCAAAACACCACACGTTACACTGCATAGCGAAAAATTCATTTTCTTTCTTGTATTCTCGAAATTTATTATTATTATTATGGTAATCTTCCAGTATCCTGCATACTCATTTTTATCAACTGGCTGATTAGCTCCTAAGCATTATGTCAATGTACTTAATGTGTATGGGACCTTCTGGTTTGATAACTTGGCTCCAAAACTGAATAACTTCTTACCACAGAATTGTTTTGTCAGATAACAGGTCAAATTTACTTTTGGTTTCCTACTACTGATCATTTTCATTCTAGCCTAATCTACTGGATCACCTCACCTAAGTATTTAGATTTATTAACCTGAGTAATCTTACCATAATATGTGATCATTCTGGGCCATCACTGGATAAGACATGTAGTTTGTTTTGTGAAAGTAAATCTGTAGTCCTGTTTCCTCGGCTTCTTCCTTCAGCCAATTGAGCTTCTTGATTACTAAATCAATACTGCTGCTCATGGCAGGCAATGCATCTGTAATGATCTCGCCTTAATGGAATGGTGAACTCAAATCTTCCTTCCTTCATATGAGTTTGGGATCTGTCATATTTATTTTCTTGCAGCTGCCATAGCGATGGAAGGCAGTGGGAGTGTCAAATGACAATTTCGCAGAGAAAAATTAATACCTTTCAGTCCTCTATTTTTGTTTTTCTTTGCATCACTTATCAACATATACTTTCACAATATGCAGCACTAACAAGCATATTTTAAATGTGTATTTTCCAGACAAGCATCCCACTAAGTCTAAAGCTGGATATTTAATCAGATCATATTACAAAAAGTGGAGTATTAAAAACCCATTGCATAGTACATATGATCAGAGCAGGCATTCAGGCATTCATCTATTCATCGTTGTATATCTTTACTATCACATATTATTTGTAGGAGTTTTTTTCACACAGGTGGATCTTGAATGGTTCCCTGATAGACCAAAAACTGTACTCACACTTTGTTTGGCAGCACTGGTGGCATTGTACTCCATCGTTTTTGTTGGTTTACTCCATGTGTCTATGGGTTAAGCGTATTTGGTATCTGCTCTAGCAGTGCCAGCAGTCAGCATAGGGCACAGCAATGCTTTTGATTTAGTAGTGATGTTGCAATTCACAATTTACAGAACAAAAAAAATTCCAGTCTATCTCAAATTCCCATATCCACTTTTCAATTCTATATTTACATCTACATCTATAGTCTGCAAACCAACGAAGTGCATGACGGAGTGTACTAGCCATTGTTCTACTAATTAATGACTTATTACTTAACAATTAATTAATTAAACAATTAATTAATGACTTATTACTTAAACAAAAATCTGTGCCCCATAATTGGTCTTGTCTTGTCTTTGCAGTAACTACGGGAGTGATATGGAGGGGTTGTAACACAATCCAACTAAAATACCTCACTTAAGGTTAGTTCCTCAAATGTTGTAAATAGGCAGGATAGTTAGTATCTATTTCCAAGCATCTGTCAGATCAAGTTTTAGAGCATCTCTGTGACACTCTGCCAAGTGTCAAACAAACTTGAGACTGTTTCAACTGTCCTTCTCTGTATACATTAAACATCCCATTAGTTCTACTTGGTATTGGTCTCACACACTCATGCAATATTCCAGAATGGGTCACATGAATGTCTTGTCTACAATCAACTTCATTGGCTGATCGCATTTAGCTAATATTCTACCAATGAACAGAAGTCTCCATCTGCTCATCTATGCCTGAGCATATGTGCTCTTTCCATTTCATATTCCTCCTGATTGTTAAGCCTTGGTAATTATATGAGTTGAATGATTCCAACTGCAACTCACCAATACTGTCATCATAGGATACAACATTTTTCTCATTTTGTGAAGTGCATAATTTTACATCTCTGTACCTATGAAGCAAGTTTCTCATATTCACACCACTTTGACATCTTATCAAGATCTGATTCAATATTTGTGCAAATTTTTTCAGGCAGTACCTCATGTGAGGTTACTGTTAACTTTGTCTGCCAGTCATTAATATACACTCACGCTCATAAATTAAGGATAATTGCAGAATGTGGTGCCACACAACGTGGCACAACACAAAACTGGCGCTAATAGCATAGGCACATAGGGAGCACACACGACACATATATGTAAGTCCACGGTATTGGTGATAAGTTGAGAACACCGTCCCGAAACACATGTACTACAAAACGCCACTGTTTCCTGCACATGTACCCTGACATCAATATGGGATATTATCACCATGCACACGTACACAGGCCGCACAACGGGTTGGCATACTCTGGATCAGGTGGTCGAGCAGCTGCTGGGGTATAGCCTCCCATTCTTGCACCAGTCCCGTTGGAGCTCCTGAAGTGTCATAGGGGTTCGAAGACATGCAGCGATACGTTGACCGAGGGCATCCCAGATGTGCTTGGTGGGGTTTAGGTCTGGAGAACAGGCAGGCCACTCCATTTGCCTGATATCTTCTGTTTCAATGTACTCCTCCACAATGGCAGCTCGGTAGAGCCATGCTTTATCACCCATCAGGAAGAAGGTGGGACCCACTGCACCCCTGAAAAGGTGAAAGCACTGGTGCAAAATGACATCCCGATACACCTGACCTGTTACAGTTCCTCTGTCAAAGACATGCAGGGGTGTACGTGCACCAATCATAATCCTACCCCACACCATCAAACCACAACCTCCATACAGGTTCCTTTCAAGGACATTAATGGGTTGGTATCTGGTTCCTGGTTCCAGATGGAAACGCGGCGAGAATCACTCTTCAGATTATAACTGGACTCGTCGGTGAACATAGCCTGGGACCACTGTTCCAATGATCATGTACTGTGTTCTTGACATCAGGCTTTACGGGATCTCCTATGACCAGAGGTCAGTGGAATGCACCTTGCAGGTCTCCAGGCAAATAAACCATGTCTGTTCAGTCATCTGTAGATTGTGTGTCTGGAGACAACTGTTCCAGTTGCTGTGGCAAGGTCCTGAGCAAGGCTACCTGCGTGCCCCGTGGCCGTCTGCGGGAGCTAATGATAAGATATCGGTCTTCTTGTGGTGTTGTACACTGTGGACGTCCCACACTGTAGCGCCTGGACACATTTCCTGTCTGCTGGAATCATTGCCGTAATCGTGAGATCACACTTTATGGCACAAGGAGGGGTCGTGCTATGACCTGCTGTGTTTGACCAGCCTCCAGCCACCCTAGTATTCTACCTTTCATAACGTCATCAATATGTGTTCTTTGAGCCATTGTCAACACACAGTCACCGTTAGCACTTATGTCTGCACACTTACTCGCTGCACCGTACTCTGACATGCACCAACACACCTCTGCATTTGTGGACTGCTGCCTCTGTGCAACGACCACAGGTCAAATGCACCACATGGTCATACCCCGAGGTGATTTAAACCCGCAAACCGTCCACCAGAGCATTGTTTCACTATCTATCAGCATTATCCTTAATGAGTGTATAACAGCAGTGGTCCCAACACAATACCCCGCGGCATGCCTAAAGTTATGTCTACATCTGTCGATGACTCTCCACCCAAGATAACATGCTTTCCTGCCAAGAAATCTCCAGTCCTGCCACAAATATTTTTTTGTTATGAATTTCATTTGATATCCATGTGATTTTACTTTCATTAATAAGTGCCAGATGACATACATAAATTCTTCCTTACAGATAAGACCAAAAATAAAATTATTAAACTCTGTTATGCCTCAATTATAGCAAAATCTGTAATCACTTACACTTTTATCAGTCTAATTTTACAAGCTTACATCAATCACTGACTTACTCTTCATGCAATGTTTTTGCAGCCACTTGAAACATAAACCAGTCCTTCACTTGGTCTGTAAAAGAATAGTCAGTAATTAGGACATCAGTAACACAAACTATGAATCATGTAACTACAGAGAGACTAGGAAAGATAACTAATTAATTACCAAGGAGCAGTTCACATTGTCTGTTCTTTATTATGCACAAGCCATTCATGAGAACTGATGACAAATATAAGGAAAAACGTTCATTTTTGTTTCTACTAGATGTCTTCACTGTTTGTATAATTTCCACACTGAAAAAAAACAGAAGGCACAATTTGGAATGACTGATTTTAAACATGAAGTAGCTACAAGGTCAACTTAAAACAGAAATTTCTGTAAGAAAGGAAAAAATGAAGCTGCACGTCTCACAATGGTTAGTTCGACACCAAAGTGCTTTGTGGGCATAATGTTACTGAGAGTGGTATGCCCTTGCTTTAATCGGCCATATGAACTGTTATAGGACGACCTACAGTTTAGCATGGAAACTGCACCACTACATAACATACGATCAAAATTTTCTGAATATGGTGTTCCACAGACAATAATAAGGTCAAGTCAGACATTAAACACAGTAGACAAAATATTTCTGAAATGTTATATTTTCAAATTTTTCATGGACCTTGCCATTGGTGGGAGGCTTGTGTGTCTAAGCGATACAAATAGCTATACCATGCGTGCAACCACAATGGAGTGGTATCTGTTGCGAGGCTAGACATACATGTTGCTCCTGAAGAGGGCATTAGCCTTTTCAGAAGTTACAGATACTACAATCTGTATGACTGCCTGATCTGGCCTTATAACATCAACACAAAACGGTCATGTGCTGGTACTGCACACAGCTGAAACCAAGGGGAAACTACAGCTGTAATTTGGTTAGGAAAAGGAAGAGAAAAAAAACTGTAGGTTAATATGGGCTGGCGGAAAAGAATGAAAGAATTTGCCTGGTAGAATTTTACACAGAGCATATGCTAACCCTTGGTTTAAGACTCATCAAAGAGGACCGTACATGTGGAAAGGACATTGGAAGGTTTCAAACTGATTATACAGAGTGAGTCACTAACTATTGCCACCTAGAATAACTCCAAAGTATGATAGTAGCTGAAAAGTTTGTGAGATAAATGTTGCATGGGACTACGGGGGCCATAATATGATGTTGGTTTTTTGTTGCTTGGTGGGGTCCCATCAGAGATATGAAGGTCAACTTTATTTTTTTAAATGGGATGCTATAGTTTGATAATTATTTTCTGACAGTGGCTATCAAGACGAATCCAATGATGTGTACAAGTAAGGTCTTTGAAGGTCAACAAAGGTCAAAAAGGTGGCATCAACGTCCATTTACAGAAGGTGTTCGAAGTGATGACCATTGGTATCAGTGCAGTGCTGCAATCTTCTTATCATGGACTGAGTAGTATTCCTTATCACTTTGGCACTTATCGAAGCACATGCTCTGACAATTCTCTCCCGTGTATCATGTAAATAGTAAATATTCGCCGAATACAGCATATCCATCTAAAGTGCCATTGACATGTATACAACATTTGACAGTTTTGCAATACAACACTAATAGGAATGGTAAGACTAGTATCATTGAATCAAGGAAATGTGAATGATGTATTCCTTCGCAGAACAAGCCGATATGCTTCCCATTTATGGAGAATGACAACGAAATTCAGTGAGACCTAGAGACTTATACACTGAAAGATATCCTCAATGTACTCACCCTACACGTCATAAAATTCAAATATTTGCATGATAAATTGAACACAATTGGATCTTTAATGCATCGGAAACATATGTGGCAAAGGAAACTTACAAAGAGGAAACTGAAATTGGTACTCTTGCCACTGTGGTTCGAGATCCTTGTGTCAATTCACGTCAAATTGCAAAGGAATCTGGCTTGAGCCAGAGTAGTGTTGCTTGTGTTCTGCATTGCCATAAATATCATCCTTACCATATCAGTCACCACCAAGAATTAAATGGTATAGATTGTATGCGTTGCCGATGGGCTCAACTTCATATTCAGAGGGACGACACATATATTAATTTGGTTTTATTTACTGACGAGGCTACATTCACGAACCATGAAAATGTTAATCTGCATAACAAGCATTATTGGGCAACTGAAAATCCATGTTGGCTGCAGCAAGTTGCACACCAAAAACTGAGGTTCGTGAATGTATGGTGCGGGATTCTGGAAGACAGAATTATAGGCCTCTATTTCATCGAAGGAAATCTTAATGGTAGGAAGTTCACCACACTCCTGCAAGAAACTTTAGGTCTGTCACTGGAAGAAATATTTTTAGGAACAAAGAACAGCATGTGGTATGAACATGATGGGTGTCCAGCACATTTTTTGCTGATGGCTAGAAATGAGTTGCAGAGACAATTCCCAAATCGTTGGACTGGATAATAAGTGCCGATGTGATAAGGAATACCACTCAGTCCATGATAAGAAGATTGCAGCAGCGCACTGATACAAATGGTCATCACTTCGAACATCTTCTGTAAATGGATGTCCATGCCACCTTTTTGACCTTTGTCGACTTTCAAAGACCTTACTATTACACATCATTGGATTTGCCTTGATAGCCGCTATCAGAAAATAAGTAGCAAACAATTGCAACCCATTTAAAAAAACAAGTTTGACCTTCATATCTCTGAAGCGACCTCACCTAGCAACAAATAAATGACATATGATGGTCCACGTTGTCCCGTGTAACTTTTTTCCCCCACAAACTTTTCAGCTCCTATCATACCTTTGAAGTTATTTTCGGTGGCAATGGTTTGTGACTCACCCTGTATAATAGTAAGACAGAGATTTTGAAACCAGATTTAAAATTGCAAGACATTTCCAGGAATAGATGTGAATTCTGAGCACAATTTGTTGGTTATGAACAGTAGATTAAAACTGAAAAAAGGTAGGAAATCAATGAGATGGAACTTGGATAGCTTGAAAGAACCAGAGGTTGTTGAGAGTTTCAGAGGGAGCATTAGGCAACGATTGACAAGAAAAGAGGAAAGGAATGCAGTAGAAGATGAAGGGGTAGCTTTGAGCAATGAAACAGTGAAGGCATCAGAGGATAAAATAGATAAAAAGACAAGGCTTAGTAGAAATCTTTGGATAGCACAGAAGGTACTAAATTTAATTATTGAAATGAGAGAACATAAAAATGCAATTAATGAAGCAGGTGCAAGGGAGTATAAACATATAAAAAATGAGACCAACAGAAAGCGCAAATTGGTTAAGGGGGGACGTAGGCAAAATTGATCAAAAATGATTTACAAAATTTTGACGTCAGGTAGTTCTGTAGCATGTCGGAAATACTATCTCCAGTTTTCACAGATTAATTTGAACTACAAATGATAAAAAAGCTGTATTGTTTCAATCTCTGCACAGCACTGTGCCCATTTTTCTACACAACTCTCTCTCTTCTTTACGATGTTTTATTACTTCCTTCTGTCATAAAAGCTTCGGAAGAGTATAGAATGCTGTGGACCCGTTTACATTATGTTATCTTTGCCTTCCACTAGGTATCTTTGGCAACTGTTATTGTCTGGTCTGTGGTGCAGAAATATAAACATTTCAGTTCTGCTGTTAGTGTGTAAATTATGATTGTGTTCAAGCTTTTTTGTATGATTTACCATTTAAAATGCCAAGATATAGTGGTAAAGTGTTTAAGAAAGTGGCTAAAGTTCGCCATTTACATGTGAATAAGCAGTTTCTACATGTGAGTCAACCTAATTCAGCGGAAGATAATTGTGAAACTAAGACGATGAGCAGTTCACAGAAGACACTTGGAACTGGTGTAGAGTTTCAGTCCACTAACGACAAAGTGAATAGTGGTTTTAAAATAATATATTTAGAAATTATGTGTTCTATAATTAGAAATTCATGTGCATGTGGTAACTGTGGCAATAACTCTTTAAGATCATATGACAGCAATGACAGGCATAGTATTGTGTGTAATATGCACCTGTTTGTGACAGCTGTCAAACTGACATTCAATTCAAAACATCAACTGCTAAGAATTGAGTGTATGAAGCCAACATAAGATCCTGCTATGGGATGAGATGTGTTGGTGTTGGAAGGGAAAACAGCAATTTGTTTTGCGCAATAATGAATATGCCATCTCCGTCAGCCTCGTATTCAACACTAAACAATCATCTTCTGAACACCTTGGAAACAGAATGCAATAGCAGTTTGTAAGCAGAAGTGAACGAGGCAGTTTTATTTAACAAAGACATTCAGACAGAAGTAAATGACACTTTGCCTTCTACAGATCTATGTGTTTCATGTGATAGCACATGGATGAGAAGGGACCACACCTCCCTACATGGTGTTTCATCAGTTATAAGTGTTGACACAGGAAAAGTTTTGGATTTGCAGGTGATGTCCAAATACTGCTCTATTTGTGCACAGAGGAAGATGTTAGACAATGAGGATAAAGAGAGAGAATGACAAATAAAACACATAATTTGCAGCAAGAATTATGATGGTTCTAGTGGTGGCAGGAGCCAGCAGGAATGAAATTAATCTTTCATCAGAGTGAAATGAAGCATGGAGTTAGATATGTGAACTATCTTGGTGATGGAGACTCTAGTGCTTTCAAATCTGTTGTAGAAAGCAAGCCTTATGGAAATGAATCTAACACTGGAAAGCTAGTGTGTGTGAGGCACATTCAGAAGAGGATGGGCGAGAGACTTCTGAAACTGTAAAACAAGAACAAAAAGGTGTAAAACTCAAAGATGGATAGCCAATGGGTGGGCCACAATGCCTGACTGACAAAGAGATCCACAATTTGCAAATATATTATGGCAAAGCAATAAGGCAAAACACTGGAGATTTGAAGGCAATGCAGAACGCCGTGTGGGCAATATTTTTTCACAAGTTGTCAACTGATGAGAAGCCAGTACATGAATTGTGTGATATATCCTGGAGCAAATATAAGCAGGTGAAAGCACAAAACAAAACCTATTCACATAAACACAGTCTTCCTGAGGCAGTCTTAAACAACATAAAGCCAACATTCCAATTTCTAGCTCATCCAGATTTGTACCCATGGTGGAACACAAAACCCAAACGAGAGCTTCAACAGTCTCATTTGGAAGAGATGCCCAAAAACAACATTTAGCTCATCTACTGTTGTTAAAATTGCCATATATGATGCATGTCTGGTGCTTAATGATGGTAACATTGGAAGAATAAGTACCATAACTGGACTAGGATTTGATGCAGGTTGCTTCACTGAGAAGCTATTGAAGAAGATAGGTACTGTGTGTGTTGTACTTCCTGAACTGTCTGTGAAGGATACAGCCAAAAGGGCATGCCAGAAACATCAGATAAAAAGGAAACAGGTACACGAAGAGCAAGAAGACCAAATGTATGGTTATGGTCAACATTAAGGTACTAGTTTATGGTGTAAATCCTTATAAAATCTTTGATGTGCATTTCCCGAAACTTTCATTTTTCAGTGTATAAGGAACATTTTCCCCTGAATCATTGGAGATAGAAAAGTGAAATTTTCTGCAGACTTTGTTCATAATATAGCACAACTTCCTGTGATACAAATTTTTTCTAAGTGCATTTCTGTCAAAATTATTTATTTTCTGTGAACTTGAAATTGCTAAGTTTCATACACATAAATTTTTAAAATAAATTCTGAGAGCTCTAAAACTGATATTAAAAAACTGTTCCACATGTTTGCTTATCTGTTTACTAAGAATCACCTACCACAATATGAATGTTGTAAGCAACGTAATTTTTGTGAAAATGTTCCTTGTGTGACAGCATGTGTTGTGAAAATTTCCAACAATGCCATGATCAAATTTTTTGAGAAAAAAATTGAAAAAATTCCAGAATGTAGCCCATAACATAATTACCTCACGTGCAAAATTTTGTTCCATTATCTTTCAAACATCAAAAACTGTGTTACATTATGTAAAAACATCCATTTTCTTCTACGTCCCCTCTTAAGCGGGAATGGCTAGAGGACAAATGTAAAGATTTAGAAGCACATACCACTAGGGGAAAGATAGATACTAACTACAGGAAAATTAGAGTGGCCTTTGGAAAAAAGAGAAGTAGCTGTATGAATATAAAGAGCTCAGATGGTAAACCACTCCTATACAACGAAGGGAAAGCTGAAAGGTGTAGGGAGTATATAGAGGATCTCTACAAAGGAATTGTACTTGCGGGCAATATAACAGAAATGGGAAGAGGAACTAGGTGAAGATGAGATGGAAGATATGATACTGTGAGAAGAATTTGACACAGCACTGAAAAACGTAAGTCGAAACAAGGTCCCAGGAGTAGACAACATTCTGTCAGAACAACTGATAACCTTGGGAGAGAGAGGTGTGACAAAGCTATTCCATTTGGTGTGCAAGATGTATGGGATGGTGAAATACCCTCAGGCTTCAAGAAGAATATATTAATTCCAATTCCAAAGAAAGCAGGTGCTGACAGGTGTGAATATTACCTAACTATCAGTTTAATGAGTCATACCTGCAAAATACTAACATGAATTCTTTACAAAGAATGGAAAAACTGGTAAAGGCTGATCTCAGGAAAGATCGGCATGGATTCCAGGGAAGTGTACAAGCTTGAAAGGCAGTACTAACCCTACGACTTTTCTTAAAAGATACGTTAAGCAAAGGCAAACCTACATTTATAGCATTTGTAGACTCAGAGAAAGGTTTTGACAGTACTGACTGGAATACTATCTTTGAAGTTCTGATGGCAGCAGGGGTAAAACATATGGAGCAAAAGGCTTTGCAACTTGTACAGAAACCAGACAGCAGTTGGAAGAGCAGTTGAATGTAATGGACAGTGTCTTGAAAGGGGGGTATAAAACGAATATCAACAAAAGCTGAACAAGGATAATGGAGTGTAGTTGAATTAAATCAGGTGATCCTGAGGGAATAAGATTAGGAAACGAGACACTTAAAGTAGCAGATGAGTTCTGGGTATCTCACTCAACTAATGAGGAGATACTGAATAGAACTGGGGAGAAAAGGAATCTGTTGGTACAACCTGTCTAGAAGAAGGAATCAAGTGACAGGAACACATTCTGAGACAATGGATCACCAACTTAGTGCTGGAGGGAAGTGGGGGAGGGTCAAACTGTCTTTGGACTGAAGACTGCAAAAACAACAAGATGTCACTGTAGTTGGTTTCATAGATAATCAACACTAAAACCCATACACTCTGAGTGACTGAATATCAGTTATCTTATTCTAGTGTTGCAGAAATATATGATATATTCTTGTAATCATTTTATCATTTCCTCTTGAATCTCACCATTTGTACATCTACCTACTCAGGTATTCTTTAAACTTTGGAAAAAAGTGAAAGTCATTTTGCGTGAAAACTTAATTGCAAAGGGACTATAAAAGTCTCTCCATGACATGAAGTGTGCAGATGGGCATTTGTCACAGAATTTAACTATTTTCTTGAGAATGTATTCTTGGGTGTTATTTTGAATACATATCTGTGTATCTGGAATGCCATACAGTTGGGATCAGCATTTTAATGTATCCTTGAAACACATATTTCATGAAAAGTGGTCTTTTCCTGCAGCAACAAGGGGTTACCGCAACTCCAACTCAACTAAAAGTTCTGAATTTGTTGTGTGGGCTACCCAAACTTCATAAATCCTTGCAATGCCCTCCAAAGAAACTTTCCGTTTCCATCATAACTCCAACTTCATGCTAAAGAACAAAGCATATCTTAGAGCTGTCCCAGGCATTGAATGGAAGGCTTAGGAGTATCAATAAGTGTCATTACATCTATGATTGACAAGGTTGGTGCCAGAAAACAAAATGCAGTATCTCTGGTCAACTATCACAAGATCAGCTAGCTAGCCAATTTAAGCCCGAGTGGCCACGTGCTTGCTCTCATTCTGGAAGTTCCCCGGGTGCTACCATCACTATATTTGTGGACTCTGCCTTGTAAAAAAGTGTACCGCACCTGTATCACTACACCTGTGTTACTATAGGGACACTGGCCTGTATTCAGTTTTACCTGTGTGTACAGCAAATTAGTTATGTAAATTCTACATTTTCCTTGTGTTTCTGGACAATTATTTCCTTTTATTGAGAATTTACGGAATTTTGTTCCATTTTGTATTGCACCTCTCTCAGTATAACAAATAACTATTGCCTTAAAAAACGCAAGTAACAAAATTGGCAACAAGGGCGTTACTTTCATATCTAGACCTGAGTACCACGGATGTGAATTTTTTTGAACTGTGGTGCTAATTACTCTGTTAACATCAGAAACTCATAAAGCATTTGATAATTTTTATGGTCCAACGGTCATAGCCATCGCTGGCTATTCCAGCCTTTCAACCATTCAATGATGTACTTGAGGACCTGAAAGTGTTCCAGAAATGGTTAGCGAAGCATTTTCAGACAAGTGATGTGAAATGCCCGGACCATCTGCAGGCAATTTTGTCGTCAACCAATCCTCAGTCGTATTACTTACTGCAAAAGTTTGCTTCACTGCTGGACCCATTGGTGCTGCCCATCAGATACTTTTTCCCTTACGTTTAGAACATTTTTCTGCCACAGCTCATGAAGCAAAATCCCATTTAGCTTTTGAATCATTGCAAATCAGATTCCGAAAAGTATGCTCTGGGTTACTGATCTTCAAGGTTTAAGAAGAAAGTCCAACTTTACATGCACATGTTGGCAATCGTACCCTGAAACTTTAATTTGACATGTGGTAATCCATCTGGCCCCTGATAAAGACACGTGCTACGGGCTTTATGACAACTGGACCATTCTCTAGCAGCAGTGTTATGCATAGAATGAGCTTTTGATATCCCACTGGCTGTACAGCTGATGTTTTATTCTGATTTTGATACTTCTACTATGGCTCTGGCAAGAACAGACTCAGTGAAATGTATTTCCATGTCAAAACCAAATTTGATAAACATATCTTCCCCGGCAGCTGACCACCAGCCCCGTTCAATACCGCCCCTTGTAGTTCTGAGGCACCAGTAGCAGTGTTTCTCTAGCATTTGTTATCTAACTGTCCAGACTAGTTTATATTCCATGCATGCTGTTAATGTCTTCATTACAAAGCAGAATGCCTCCAATGTTTTTGTAAAGGGCATATTGTAGAGGTGACAGGTAACAGGTGGCATCCTGCACCAATTCAGATTAATAATACTATAGACAGTGTTCGTCTAGTAGTGCCTAGGAATACTGTTACAGGCAGAATTACAGGAAGTGTCACTGACTTTTTCTTTCGTACTGGTGAGTCAGTTTTGATCAGTCCAAATATTTCTGTATAGGTGATCCACTACTGGACATTATGAAATAAAAATTACTGGCATATGGATGTCATGAGATTGCACTTTTAGGCCAAGTGAAGCTTTCAGTCAAATACCACCAAATAAAAATTTCTAGCATATGGATGTCATGAGACCAAGTATTAGGTCATGTGAAACTTTCAAACACAACCAAGTTACTCAAGCATTGCCTTCCCTGTTAGTTGCAGACTCATGAAGAAAACATCTCTGGACTAGATGTATACTCTGTGTAGCTGTGTTAATTACAAAATATGAGTACTTTCCGATTTCATTATCTTTATTCATCGGTAAACATATATCCTATTGACTTCTTAATAGAACGGATGAAGAAGATATAGAAATAAGTAACTTCAATAATAGCTAATGTTTACTGTGACAATAGGATCAGGCCAAGAACTGTGTTGTTTCCAATAGTTACTTACTGTGCACATAGAGTTCATACTAATTTGACTGTTAGACCTGAAAATGAAAATTTAGAACAAATTTATGATACTGTGGAAAATATAATGGGAAACCTAGAATTATGGTTTCAGCAAAATGGATTAAAACTCAATGTCACAAAAACACAATTAGTGCAGTTCAGTGCTAAAACATCATCAGCATCTCCCATAAAAACAGTGCATGGCGATCATGAAATTACTGAAGCAACTTATGTAAAATGTTTAGGTCTAAATCTCGACAAAAATTTAAATTGGAAGGCACATGTATACTTCTTAGCAAACAAACTAAACAGCCTAGCTTATGCAATGAATGTCTTATCTGGTTCCACCCTTATGGACACCAGGAAGACAGTCTACCACAGCTACTTCCTGTTTAGTCCAAAAAAGAAAATCATTTCACCCATTATCTAAAAAATTAAAAATACTAACCATTCCTTCTCTGTACATCTATGAAATTTTTATTTTCATATATAGAAATCAAAATTCACCTGAGAATTTTCATTTTAACCACAATTACAGGGTTCATCACAGACACAGTTTCAAACTTCCCTCTCATAATTTAAAACTTTATGCTCAAACACCATTGTACATGGGATTAAAAATTTACAATAAACTAAATAATAACACAAATCCGTTAAATATGGAGTTTGATGCACTAAAAAGATCGTTATTTAATACACTAGTGGAAAAATGTTATTACTCAATTGAAGAATTCATGCAGGACAGTTTGGCAATTTGAAAAGAAAAGAAACAATTAAGATTATGTATTCTATAATAAATTGATAATATATTGTATAAATTGTATTGCAAGCTGCAAAATGACCATAAGTGTTATATATGTTCTTGATAAATTGTTCATGTGTAAAAATACAGAAATGCCTGCTGAAATATGTTAATTATTATAATCTTATTTTTTTTAAGTAATCTGACATGTCTCCAGTACAAAAATCTTTGATTTGTAACTGTATGTTATGAGACAAATAAACTACATTCTACATTCACAACAGTGTTTTAAGAATTTCATACAGTGACTGCATTAATTATATGTTTGTCATACATGAACTTTTGTGAATAGTTACTTCAGTGTTAGGTTACTGCACTCGAGCAATATTATAGGACATCACCCAAATGTAGTACATGGCAATCTGTTTATCTGTGCATAAATTAAAATAGATGAGATCCAAACTAGCCATAAACATTAGCTCATTCAGCAAATCAAAGTGCAATTAAAGTGTTTGAACAGTAATCTTGGTGTGGACTGTATTCTCGACAACAGCTTAATTCCAACACCAACTTTTCAGCCAGTTTCGGCAGAGGAGCTGCTACAGAGGGCAACTATATACAGGCAAAGGATAGGGTACAGGGGTTAGGAAGCCTTTCAACTTTCATGCCCACATAATGTTGACCCCTTTGTTATGCTACTTTTTTCAAAGTGTGTCAAATTCCACTGGCACTCCAAGATGAAGTTAATTCACACCAGGCAAATTGGAAGAGCAACTAGTACTTTCCCCTGTCTCTTTTAACCAATGGGTTTTCCTTTTGGTGGCAGTACAAAACCCAAGTGGCTTCTCTTACCTAACAATTGAATTATGTCAAATGAGTAATCCCTTTCCTTGGTCAACCACCTGATGGAAGGCTTTTCAAAACATGGAATCATGATTTCAGACTGAATCCTGGTTAATAACATATCAGCCTCATTTACTATTAGCTCTGACTGATTATGAATGCCTAACCTGATGACATTGGAGGCCATCCTGTCTCATAAACTTACCAGTGGTACTTAAAAACCTTACAACATTGTGTCCAAAACATTAAATCAGGCACAGGATCATTGCTCCCTAATTGAGAAAGGGCACCGACAACCGTTTTCAGCATACACAACTTAGTTAGGTGTCCCACCTTCCCCCCCAAAAAGAAAAAGGTTCTCTTTAATATGGATCACAAGCAATTATTACTGATCCTCTTAAATAAAATTCTTCAGGGTATCAGACCGCATCGTCATAATTTAAAATGCGCCAACGTTTCGGCCAGCGGTGCAGCTAGCCTTCATCAGGGCCTTACGTTAACGTCTGATACCCTGAAGAATTTTACTGAAGAAGACAACGGCCGCGGAAGCCTACGCTTACAATTATTACTGATGTTCAGGCTCAAGGCTAAGCTCCCAGAATGCATTATCCATCACCTGCATTGGTAGGTCTTGTATTTATCCAACTATCAATACTCCATACACCACTGTCTGTCCACTCTACATTTAAATGCAGTCATCTTGGGCCCAGACCCACACTCTGACACACAGGAAACAGTCTGTCTCCAGATGGACACCCAAATAGAACAATACTTGGAAGGCTTTCCACTCCACTCCAGACATGTTGCAGCAGAATTCAGGAATGGCCCACTTCTCTAGAGAGTCCTCCAATATGACCAAGATGTCACCCGCAGTACCACCTGGCCTCCACTGCTTCTTAATTCGACATCACCAACTTCAAATTCATCAAGGTATCCCGCTACTAATGCAAGAAGGTCACACACAGATGCTGTACAGTGGGACCAAGAACATCAATGGGCCCCTCCTCCTCCTCCTCCCTCCCTCTCTCTCACTCATGCATGCACACGCGCACACACACACACACACACACACACACAGTCTTATACTCAATGGCAGGCACCCACTCAGCCATGGGACCACCTCCACACAGAATTTGACTGCTGCTTACTTAGAACAATGTGGTTTATTGTAGCAGACTCATTTTTTTGCATTTTCCTTGCGTTGCCAGATGGCAGCAGACAACATCAATGGCGGTTGGGATGTCGCAAAAATTTTAGCCATTGAAGGAACACCTCAGTTGTGGACAACAGACCTTAGTTCACGAAATCAATGACGTTCCAGTGATTCTGCACTCTCAACAACATTAAGCCTTTAATGACCTGCCTTTTCATGCAGTTCTAATATCTTAGCAAAATGTTTCATTTCCACTTTTGAAACACCTATGGTAAAAGCTCTGGGGTCAACTACATCAGACTCAGCTTTTAATGTCTTTTTTAGCTTCTTACAGGTTGCCACCCATACATGGTCATAGCCCAGCAGAATTACTGGATGGGCATCCTCATCAGACACTGCTGGATCTTCTCTTCCCACTGTGTGAGTGAGCCAAAGAGGAAACAACACCATTTCAATTTCAGGTTGACCCCGGGCTGTATCTGCAGCACAACAATGACAACAGCTGGTTCTGCTGGTTACTGCATGCACGACGCTGCACAACCGCCGCAGTCAGCTTTGGTTGTGAGACCCAAGTCAGATTCTCCATTGTACAGAGGACACCCACACCACCCATTTCACCAGCTCACCACAGATGACAGGCGTCTGGTCCTTTCATTCCACCTACAACACGGGATCCCATGGACATCAATCCAAAGGATGAACCACCAGGACTAGAAGCCCCAGCATTTGCACAGACTGCTTCTGAAGCTCCCATGCGTTCTCTGGAGCCTCTAGTTCCAGATCCACCATCATCTGGGGGCAAAAACGTCACCCCAGATTGATCACAAGGGTTTCCTGAAGCAATCATCCATGGCCACATCACCATCCTCACCCATAGCAGTCTGTCCTGTTCCTAGCCTTTATGTCAATTCAAGAGGGGAGGGACCTTATAACCCCACCAGACATATCAATGGAAGATACAGAATTACTGACAAGTCTCACTCTATCTCAGGCAGGTGAGGGTGCTGGCAGCAAGGAAACCGATGCATCTCTAGCCAACAGCTAGCCAATTTAAATGAGAGCAACTAGCTAGCCAATTAAGCCAGAGCATCCATGAGCTCACTCTCATTCTCTGCTTTTACTACCTTACATGTCAAAAACATCTATTTGTGAAATAGGTAATAGAAGTTATGCTTCGACAACTACAGACGATAACTAACTATACAGTGGTTTCCACCACAATATAAGTGGTTTCCACCACAATATATCAGTCACTACACCTTTGTTATTATATAGCAATGGCCCTATATTCAGTTTAACCTGCACGTACAATAAATTACTGGTATGAATCCTTTATTTTTCTTGTGGCTCAAGACAGTTATTTTAATTTATTGTAAACTTACAGATTTTTGTTTCATGTTGCAGTGTACTCACTGAAGTGTAACAAATAAATGTTGCCTTAGAAAAGTGAGTCACAAAAGTCACTACTGCCATTATTAAATTGATGTACTTGTCATCACTATATACACTAATGTTCAGAACCTTGAAAAACAAGAGATAGGATGTTCATATTCACAGTTCATGTACCTTAGTATATTCTCAAGAAATGATTAGCATTTGAATCATGTCAGCTTGTGGATTCAACGTCAACATCAATATCACAGCACAACACCACCTACCAGTAAAATGTGCCTGTGGCTCTTGTTGTCACTACAAAGCAAAGGTAATGGATCAGTGTGACTTGAGGATATATGTAGGAGGTCCCGCAGATGTATGCACAAACCATACCATCAAATCAGTGAGTCTAAAAGAGGGCGCGTTATTGGCATGAGAGAATGTGATGCATCCATCCAAGAAATTGCTGCTAATGTGAGACAAAGAGTTTTGGCAGTGCAATGGGTGTGTGCAGAATGGTTCACAGAAGGCCATAGAACACGACGAAAATGGTCAGATCACACCACACAGACCACCCCCCTAGTAGACTGACACCTCATCCAAACGGCATTGCAGGACGGATCTGTGATCTTCTCAGCTCTGGCCCAATAGTGGAACACACCGTATACAGCATCAGAGGTGACACTCCATCACCATTTATTACGGCATGGGTTAAGTGCACGTCATCCACTTCTCCACCTACCTTTGATGAATGTGCAGAAACATGCTAGACAGCAACGGTGTATGGAACGACATCACTGGGGATGGGAATGAAATCAGATTGTATTTTTGGACGAATCCAAGGTCTGTTTGTTTGAAAATGATGGCTGCATTTTGATTCTCCCTATGCAGGGGGAGCAGCATCACAGTGATTGCATTCACACAAGACATACAGCACCAACTCAAGGCCTTATGGTGTGGGGTGCTATTGGGTACAACCACAATTCACAGCTGGTGTGTATCCAGGACACAGTGACCAGTGTGACCTAAGTGAATGACATCCTGTGACCCATGGTCATACTCTTTCTGCACAACAACCCAAATGCCATTTTTCAGCAAGGCAATGCATGACCACATGTTGCTGCACGAACACATGCCTTCTTGGTGTCGCAGGATATCAGCCTTTTGTCCTGACCTGCCAGATCACAAGACTTGTCTCCGACAACCACCACGGATGAACTTTGGAACCAGGTGAATGCAGCATGGATGCAGGATGGATACCACAGGATGCCATTTGCATCTTATACGCGTCGATGGCATCATACATGGAACAAGTTATCAGGGCCCATTGCGGACCCTGTGCCTACTAAGCAACAGGACACATGCTGAACTGAGGTGACCAAAATGCTAATCATTTCTGCAGAACATACTAATGTACATGTCCTGTGAATATGAATGTCCTAAAGGTGTTTTGTTTTTTTCTGAACATTAATGTAAATTCTTGGGCATAGAGTGAATTATGTTTAATAGAATACAAACTGACTCATTCCCAATCATTACATTGTATCATGGAAATAATCAGTATAATATGTAACTGACTAGAATGAACATTGAGACAGAGTCTTCAATCGAAGTCAAAGGTTTACTGAGCACAATACACTATCAAAAAACAGCAGCTGGGAAAACAGTAACTTCTGTAGTTATCACTGGAAGCATTTATCTGTTTAGCAAAAGGTAGTTTAAAATTTTTGAGAAAGAAATCAAAAATGTTGTCTGAAAATACTATGATCAGTAGTCTGAAAGTGGTGTGTTTACTTATTTAGGTAAAATATAATATTATCTCCATGCATAGAGATGAGGCAGAAGGAACCACAAATTACAGCATTATGATACAAAATGTTTAACAATGTTCATTCTACGATAACATACATTTATGTCATAACGCTACAAAATTATCTACAAAAAAATCTGTAGAAAGAACGTAATTTACCATGATACTTCAATATTTACACTCATAATCTGTTTCTGAGACAGTTTTTTATGGTTTCCTGCAAGCCATATGACAGAGAATTTCCCCTTCTTGGCATAACACAGTAACTGGTAATTGTAAAACATGTTGCACTGATCTCCAATTCGTTGTCAGCTGAAAACAGGAAATCATTTAATATTTTTCATATGGCACATGCAGCAACAAATGAAATCAAGATCCCAAAAATTGTGGTCTACAAGCTGTGGTTATCACCGGAAGTGTTTATTTATTCAACAAAAGATACTCCAAAACTTTTAAATGAGAAGTCAGCAGATGAATGAATTAAATGAAATTTTGAAAGTGACTGAAATAAATCAGGAATCATGGGTTGAACATTTAATATTTAATAAAGTCATCTAAAGGTAAAAATCTACCAGAAATCGGAACAATTTCAGAGATCAGCATAAAAGTAAATGTTGATGGTACTGTTTTGTACACAGAGGTACAAGAAGCTGTAAGCCTGTTACAAAATAGGAAGTCTCCGTGGAAAGATAGAATGAAGTATCCAGTAACTTAACAATTCGTCAAGTTAGTTAACAATGATATACACTCCTGGAAATTGAAATAAGAACACCGTGAATTCATTGTCCCAGGAAGGGGAAACTTTATTGACACATTCCTGGGGTCAGATACATCACATGATCACACTGACAGAACCACAGGCACATAGACACAGGCAACAGAGCATGCACAATGTCGGCACTAGTACAGTGTATATCCACCTTTCGCAGCAATGCAGGCTGCTATTCTCCCATGGAGACGATCGTAGAGATGCTGGATGTAGTCCTGTGGAACGGCTTGCCATGCCATTTCCACCTGGCGCCTCAGTTGGACCAGCGTTCGTGCTGGACGTGCAGACCGCGTGAGACGACGCTTCATCCAGTCCCAAACATGCTCAATGGGGGACAGATCCGGAGATCTTGCTGGCCAGGGTAGTTGACTTACACCTTCTAGAGCACGTTGGGTGGCACGGGATACATGCGGACGTGCATTGTCCTGTTGGAACAGCACGTTCCCTTGCCGGTTTAGGAATGGTAGAACGATGGGTTCGATGACGGTTTGGATGTACCGTGCACTATTCAGTGTCCCCTCGACGATCACCAGTGGTGTACGGCCAGTGTAGGAGATCGCTCCCCACACCATGATGCCGGGTGTTGGCCCTGTGTGCCTCGGTCGTATGCAGTCCTGATTGTGGCGCTCACCTGCACGGTGCCAAACACGCATACGACCATCATTGGCACCAAGGCAGAAGCGACTCTCATCGCTGAAGACGACACGTCTCCATTCGTCCCTCCATTCACGCCTGTCGCGACACCACTGGAGGCGGGCTGCACGATGTTGGGGCGTGAGCGGAAGACGGCCTAACGGTGTGCGGGACCGTAGCCCAGCTTCATGGAGACGGTTGCGAATGGTCCTCGCCGATACCCCAGGAGCAACAGTGTCCCTAATTTGCTGGGAAGTGGCGGTGCGGTCCCCTACGGCACTGCGTAGGATCCTACGGTCTTGGCGTGCATCCGTGCGTCGCTGCGGTCCGGTCCCAGGTCGACGGGCACGTGCATCTTCCGCCGACCACTGGCGACAACATCGATGTACTGTGGAGACCTCACGCCCCACGTGTTGAGCAATTCGGCGGTACGTCCACCCGGCCTCCCGCATGCCCACTATACGCCCTCGCTCAAAGTCCGTCAACTGCACATACGGTTCACGTCCACGCTGTCGCGGCATGCTACCAGTGTTAAAGACTGCGATGGAGCTCCTTATGCCACGGCAAACTGGCTGACACTGACGGCGGCGGTGCACAAATGCTGCGCAGCTAGCGCCATTCGACGGCCAACACCGCGGTTCCTGGTGTGTCCGCTGTGCCGTGCGTGTGATCATTGCTTGTACAGCCCTCTCGCAGTGTCCGGAGCAAGTATGGTGGGTCTGACACACCGGTGTCAATGTGTTCTTTTTTCCATTTCCAGGAGTGTAGTTCACAACAAAATTCCAAATGAATGGGGAACTAGTATTACCATTATCAAGTACAAAAGAGGAGATAAGAAAAGCCCATCCAGTTGCAGAGGGATAAATCTACTAAGTTCTTAAATTTATACAAAAAATAATAAGTAATAAAATAAGAAAACCTTACAACCCTTGCAGAGGAGCAGTTGGTTAGCCTATAGATCTGGTAGGGCATGCATAGATGCAGTGTTCATTCTTACACAGGATGTAGAGAAGTCCATTGAACACAACAGACCAGCTTACTTTTGTTTTATTGACTTACTGAATGCTTTCGATAGGATTTAGTTAACGGGTGTGGTAAGCCTGCTCTACAATCGAGGTAGTCATTCCTACATAATGACATTGATGACATTTACTCCAAGAACTACATCCAGTTGAATTCTGGTTCCAGAACTAGCTGTATTCCAGTTGATGGCAGTATTAGACAGGCGACTCTCTGAACTCACTACTTTTTAATATAGTCAAGGATGAGGTGATAAAGAGGTATTAGATGATACTAGTTATAGAATGAGGGATGAAGAAATAAAAATCATTTGTTCTGCTGATGATGCAATTCCCTCAGCAAATAACAGTTTTGGCATCAGAAGGGTTGCTCTGCTGAGAATGCCATTAACATGTTCACTCATCAGATTGTACAAGCATTAAATAATAAAATAGCACTGCTCAGTTTTCTCTGCGACCTATCTAAGGCTGTTTGAATCACTATTCTCCTAGATAAACTGAAGTTTCATGGGACTGATGGTATAGCCAACCAATTGATAATATTATATGTAAACACAAGAATGCACAAAGTTGTCTTTGGTAATTCAACCAATATAGTCTGGAGGCATAATTCTGACGGGGAAGAAATCATGTATGGGGTTCAATGTTACGTCGACTACTGTTCCTCATATACGTAAACAATCTTCTGTCTAATATACAACAAGCAGCATAACTTCTTTTTTTGCAGATGACACTAGTATTGTAATCAATCTAAACAAACATACAGCAACAGAAGAAACGGTATGCAAAGTTCTTGATAGTATTATTGAGTTGTTTTCTATGAATGGTTTCATCCCCAATTTAAAAGATAAAACATATTCAGTTCTGCACATATAGGGCCACTACACCAATAATAAGTGTAACATATGGCAAGCAAATAATAAATAGGGTGAAAACTTAAAAACTCGTATCTGTTCATACTGATGAGAACGTCAGATTTTGGAATTCCTACAACAACTTAGTTCTACCACAATTGACACTTAGAATCACATAAATCTTCAGGTGAGATAAATCAGTGAACTGATATATTTTGCATATTTTCATTCAATAATGTCATATGGAATTAGTTAAGAAAGAAATGTTTCACTGCGAAAAAAAAAAAATGTGCTGTAAGAATAATATGTGGTGCTCACCCACTATAATATTGTAGACATTTGTTTACAGAGTTTGGCATTCTGACTACTGCTTCACAGTATATTTATTCCCTCATGAAGTTTGGCGTAAATAATCCACTACAGTTCAGAAGGAACAATGATGTACATAATTAGAATACCAAATGGAAAAATGACATTCATTACTCCACATTAGGTAGTCTTTAGCACAAAAAGGATTGCACAATGCTGCATGAAAAATTTTTGATCACTTACCAGTGATATAAAATGTCTGGCAGACAGCAAAGTAAAATATGAAAACAAACTGAGAAAGTTTCTCCTTGACAACTCCTTCCATTCTGTGAAAAAATTTCTATTACTGTAATGTGTAGAAGGTTGTGGGCAGGACTTACTAGCTCACAACATCAGCACATTATTTTTCTTTTTTCTTTTTGAGAAAAAAAAGGCCTCAGAAACGTGTGACCATATGTAAAACTTAATTGGGGATGTGAAAGTAAAAAGGCCCATTCCACACCATTACAATCTTTCGTGCAAAGTGACCCATGGAACACAAAACTAGCCAACCAACCATAGCATAGCCTGAGGTCTAGGCTAGGCTGAAAAGTGGTAATTTGGCTGTCAGGTGGCACAGTGAAGGAATGTAAGTCAGATGATGATTGTAGTAACAGAATTACCTGCAGCGTAGGCTAACAATTAAATCCATGCCATATTTAAACACAAACACACTTTGCCACACTGAACACACTTTTCATCATAAAAATTAAAACTGGAGGGTAAATTTGCAACACAAACACCAGATGATTGACAATCGATATTATGGGCATATATTGTATACAAATGTCAATTTCACCTACAAACATGCTATTACTAAAATCATAAAGTCAGGCTGATAAATTTGGATCACTGCAAATCCTTTTTTTTCATACTCACATGATACATGTAATAAATACTCACATGCTAAATGTAATAAACTAAAATGCTTTCCTCTATGGGTCAATGGAACTGTCCGATTCCACACGTCTGCTTTGGTTCCATAATGCTGTGGTGTGTGACGTAATTATGACCCAGAGTTTTTGAGTTGGTTGTGTTTGGTGGTGGATGTGGAGGTGATGAGTTGCACTTGTGTGCTCGGGTTCATTTGAGTTTTGACTGTCATTGGGCTAACGTGGTTTTGAGTTTAGGTAGTTGGTGTGGTAAAGTGGATTGTGGACGTGTTTTCAATGACAGATTAAGGTTATTTTTTGTTTGTGTGTTTGGCATTTTTGTGCAATGATGTCAGTACCTCTTTTATTAATGTGAAGCTAAATAATCAGTGCACTCAGTCATTAACATTTACGTCCGTTATAGCAAATAAGTTGTGTGACCAAAAGTAGGGAACACATACTCTAGTATGGTAATAATATTTTTTATTATATGTCACTAAAATACATACAGGACTACAAGAGCTGTGGTGGCTCCATCAACAAGACGCTACAGCACCATCTACTGTTAGTGAAATCTGAAGCGTTACTTACTGTTGATATTAATTCTTACATAACGTCTGCTATCTAAAACTATAGTATTTACATGATCCTAGCTCCAAGAGCTGTAATGGCTCCATCAACAAGACGCTACAGCACCAACTACTGTTACTGTAATCTGAAGCGTTACTTAGTATTGATATTAATTACTACATAACGTCTGCAATCTAAAACTATAGTATTTACATGATTCTAGACATGAATGGTAGGAGATGTGACTTGGCAAAATACGGAATAAATTTTCCATCTTTCAGAAGTAATAGTCACCAGCGGTTGCACCACAACAATATTTGTGCATAATGTCACTAAAATTGAAAACTTGGTAAATGGTAAAAAACCAACTGTAAATACCTATCGCTTCTATCGTTACACTTCGGTACGCAAATGCTAAAGTTCCAACACAACCAAATGTGCTTCACCAATCAACATATTCGCTCAACCGTAATTTACGCTATGAAATTTACGTAATCGAGCTTTCTACTGTTCCACATTACGTCTTAGATTGTACCATATTTACATCAGTAAAGACAAAATATACCATTTACAACTACAGTAATGTGCACCCAATCCTTTTGAACTGGTATTAAATTTATCATCACTACTCTGGAGCTAAGGTTAATACTTAATGGAATTTAACAAATGGAATTTTTCTCTGCACTGCAGTTACCTTTCTTTTTAAACCCACTAGCAATCTTAACCATCACAACAATCAACCTTATGGCGCCAAAATTGTTTCAGGACTGCCAACATGTCCAAAAAAATCTAAGGGTAAAGAATTACTAGGTACGTGCACACACAACAATTTGTCTGCTTTAATGTCTGCAACAGCACATCTCGGCAGACAAATCGTAGCGTGAGGATAGGAGATTCGCGCATATATCACGTGTGCGAAAACCTGAAAGTTGGACGTTTGAGCAAAATGGTTCAAATCTGTGGCCGCAAACAGCATCTTCGAAGACAAATCGAAATGCGTGAACAAGAGGTCGCTACAAATTTGGGCCCCAAAAGTGTTTGGGTCAGCTGTTAGGTCAATCTAGAGATTCTCGTTTATTTATTTACTCGTATTTCGTTCATACGGTAGACAAAAGTATTGTAGGTAAATGGAACAAGACATATTTAACAAAGTATAAACAAAATAACCAAAAAAAATTAGAGCTGAGATATTATAATCATAAATGTTAAAAGTAAACTGAATGTGCAATAACTATATATTGTGATATAACGTGAATATGAGAACAAAACACGGTTAGTATTGCAAACTTGAGCTTAGACTACAGTGAAACTGAAATAGAAAACAATAAAATAATAGATTATAGTTAATATATGGTACCAGTATATTAACAGTTGTAAAGTGCTAAAATTAAAGTACATCATTGAACATTTGCAAGTGGTAATAATAGATGTAACATATACAGTGTATCCTCCCTAAGCTACAATTAAGAAATAATTAAAATAACAAAACTGATTGAGACAGTAAAAAGTGTCTTTCAAATCACCTGGACCTCATGGCACCATCACGTCACAGAACCATCACATCAAGATAGGTACATTCACATTGTGCGTCACGTCACAGTACGTCAAGTCAATTCAAGTATTCAAGTCATGTGATCTCAACGTGTATGGCTGTCTTCAACAATTTTTTTCGAGGGAATTGTGGTTTTTGTAAGATGATTTTCAACTGTTTTTACGCGCCAACTGCACATACAGTCATACACAACGCGATATCCTGTATGCATGGATGCTGGACACCACATTTGTTCGAAAATGACATTTATTGGACTCAAATGGTCCGCAGCCTGCAGCTTGTACATTGCAGAAGGAAGACAGAAGTACAAAACAAGGCAAAAAAAAAGTGTGGCTCCGAAAAACGTCATCACATGGTACAGAAGGGGAATTTCACACACTGTACAAGGGGCTCGAATATGAGGAACCTGCATTTTATGTTTTATGGAGTCAAAGCACTAGTATTATTCATTTCTTACGTCAGATTGCACCCAGAATTACTACCTACATCTACATCTACATCCATACTCCGCAAGCCACCTGACGGTGTGTGGCGGAGGGTACCTTGAGTACCACTATCGGTTCTCCCTTCTATTCCAGTTTCGTATTTTTCGTGGAATGAAAGATTGTCGGTATGCCTCTGTGTGGGCTCTAATCTCTCTGATTTTATCCTCATGGTCTCTTCACAAGATATACGTAGGAGGGAGCAATATACTGCTTGACTCCTTGGTGACGGTATGTTCTCGAAACTTCAACAAAAGCCTGTACTGAGCTACTGAGTGTCTCTCCTGCAGAGTCTTCCACTGGAGTTTATCTATCATCTCCGTAACGCTTTCACGATTACTAAATGATCCTGTAACAAAGTGCGCTGCTCTCTGTTGGATCTTCTCTATCTCTTCTATCAACCCAATCTGGTATGGATCCCACACTGATGAGCAATATTCAAGCAGTGGTCGAACAAATGTACTCTAACCTACTTCCTTTGTTTTCAGATTGCATTTCCTTAGGACTCTTCCAATGAATCTCAGTCTGGCATCTGCTTTACCGACGATCAACTTTATGTGATCATTCCATTCTAAATCACTCCTAATGCCTACTCCCAGATAATTTATGGAATTAACTGCTTCCAGTTGCTGACCTGCTATATTATAGCTAAATGATAAAGGATCTTTCTTTCTATGTATTCGCAGCACATGACACTTGTCTACATTGAGATTCAATTGCCATTTCCTGCACCATGGGTCAATTCGTTGCAGATCCTTCCGCATTTCAGTAGAAGTTTTCATTGTTACAATCTCAGGATATACTACAGCACCATCCACAAAAAGCCTCAGTGAACTTCCTACGTTATTCACAAGGTCATTTATGTATATTGTGAACAGCAACGTTCCTACGACACTCCCCTGCGGCACACCTGAAATCACACTTACGTGGAAAGACTTCTCTCCATTGAAAATGACATGCTGCATTCTGTTATCTAGGAACTCTTAAATCCAATCACACAATTGGTCTGATTGTCCATATGCTCTTACTTTGTTCATTAAACGACTGTGGGGAACTGTATCGAATGCCTTGTGGAAGTCAAGAAACACGGTATCTACCTGGGAACCCGTGTCAATGGCCATCTGAGTCTCGTGGACGAATAGCGCGAGCTGGGTTTCACATGATCGTCTTTTACGAAACCCATGCTAATTCCTACAGAGTAGATTTCTAGTTTCAAGAAAAGTCATTATACTCGAACATAATATGTGTTCCAAAATTCTACAACTGATCGACGTTAGAGATATAGGTCTATAGTTCTGCATATCTATTCGACGTCCCATCTTGAAAACGGGGATGACCTGTGCCCTTTTCCAATCCTTTGGAACGCTACACACTTCTAGAGACCTGCGGTACACCGCTGCAAGAAGGGGGGCAAGTTCCTTCGCGTACTCTGTGTAGAATCGAACTGGTATCCCATTACGTCCAGCGGCCTTACCTCTTTTGAGCGATTTTAATTGTTTTTCTATCCCTCTGTCATTTATTTCGATATTTACCATTTTGTCATCTGTGCGACAATCTAGAGAGGGAACTACAGTGCAGTCTTCCTCTGTGAAACAGCTTTGGAAAAACACATTTAATATTTCGACCTTTAGTCTGTCATTCTCTGTTTCAGTACCATTTTGGTCACAGAGTGTCTGGACATTTTGTTTTGATCCACCTACTGCTTTGACATAAGACCAAAATTTCTTAGGATTTTCTCCCAATGAACATTGTCATCACATCCTGTGAAAAACTGATTTGTTTAAGGTTATGTTTAGTTGCCAATCCAGTGCAGATTTTTGTGCAATAGTCATATCTCCCTCAATACTCTTCCCTTAAAGATTTACAGGTTTTCTTTACATCTTGTATTTGGCTTTTAGTAGTTCAAGTGTGTCATTTGTACTGGGATTGGCTAGTGAAACCACTTAAATATTTACCACTGATGCTTGCAACACTGTTTCACACACAATCCAGAGAGCTACTTAATATAAATAAGCCTGCCATGAACATATATTCAAACAAATAAGTTTCAGTGTCTGAGGGTTTCAGTTCATTTCTTTATGAAACTACAAATCTCTGCCAACATTAAAATAAATTCCTCCTACAAATCAACCTGTTTCTACCCACACCACTTTTTTCACTTCAAGTAGGAGCCATACTGCAATCCATTTCATCATAAAATATTAAATATAGCACCATTATGTATAAAAATCAATTTTAGAAATGTAGTTGAGAGCAAGTAATTTAGTACGCTCATGTCAAAAAAATTAAGATGGCTACCTCACTGCTTCAATTAAGCTTTGGTTGTTTATTATAAATTTAAAAAAATTAAAGAACAAAACAAAAATTTATAACAAATAATGAACAACAAACAATAGATATCACCAACGATAACCATGGTGAAACTTAATTTGGAAATCTGGGCATGGTCATGTATTGGATCATTAGATCAACAACAGATGGATGATGTCAACCATCAAAACTTATTTCCTGACGAACTTTGAAGGTGCTGTAATGTGATGTGATGGGATGGGATGGGCATTGTGGATGGCATCATTTGTAATGCATTGCAGAATGTTAGGAAGGGACGTGACATGAGGTGATGTGACAGCTAGTGTGAACTAGCCGTGGTCATTCAGTTTATTCTTAAATTGTGTCATTGCACTGGTAAGATTTTTATCCTCTATGGGAGTGCGCTGAACACCTTTGTACTTGAGTAATGAACTCCCTTCTACACAAGACTCAAGTTTTTGCTGTCAATATGCAGGTCATGTCTAGATCTTGCATCGTGATTGTGATAGGGTACTATTGATTTTGTACATGGAGTGGTTCGTAATTAAAAAGCACACAAAAGAAAGGATATACTGTGAGGTCATTGTTAATATTTTATGTTTTTTAAAAATATGTATGCAAGAATGATTTCTATTGACTTTACTTAGAACCCATCTTTTCATTTTTAGTGAATTCTAAAATGGTTGGTTCACATCAGTGCTTTAGACAGTTCATTGATGACACGTGGAAGTCACACATGTTGTGGAAAATTAGGACTAAAGTGTACAGTGATTAAGGTTACAGTTCTTTGATAGAGAGAACACGAGTAGTTAACACTACGACAAACAGGGAAACTACAATTTTTTTTAAATATCATTGTGGACTTAACATCAGGAAAATTATTATTTGAGGTTCTTTTGAGCTTAGAAATCTTTCACATCACGTTCACATGCATTAGGATTTCTAACATACTTACATTCACTACTGTCCTATGCTATAATCTTTTGCGGAAGTGTAGATAAAATAAAAGTATTTATTCTACAGAAAAGTACAATTAGAATATTGTGTTAAGTTGAAAAGAGTATCTTGTTGCAATATCATGAGGGAGAGAGGAATTCTTATACTTATATGTCAGTACATTTACATGAAATATGTGGTTCATAACAAGAGTGAATTAAATGTAAACTGTACAACCACAACATTACAAGTAAAACTTTTCAGTAGTCTATGAATCTTTATCTAGAATTCACAATCAATTTTTATACTCTGATGCAAAACTTTATAACTGGTTGCTGGTAGATTTTGGGGAGGGAATTGAAAATGCCCACATAGCAGTACCTCATTGCCCACTCCTAAAATTTATTAGAATATAAAGTGAAGCAGTCATTAATCCCAAATTTGTATGGAACACCAGAGTTCTTCACTAGGCACGATCCTGTTGGAAGTGGAATGCTATTACTTTATCTTCCTATGACCTTTGAACTTACTTACCCAGCCAGTTGTAGGAGGACCTATTATTTAATGTGAATCCCAAACCACACTGCAACTCAGCACTTCTCACGTCAAGAAACATTGCCAGAGGTGAAAGAAGTGGTAAGAGATAATATGGAGTTCGAAACACATCTAAAAATGTAAAAATTCTATCTGTAACTTTTCACAATTGATACATTAATTAACTGAGATACTTTCATTAAATCTCTCTTTGGACATTGTTGTCGAAAGTTTTAATCAAATTAGGTGCAGTAGCACTGTTATAAACATAGTGACTTTTTATTCAGGAAAGTAGAGACTCCAATACTGTTTTAGCTTTCCTGTGGTTTCCCTAAATTACTTGAGGCAAATGCCAGTATGGTTCCTTCTACATGCTTACGGCCAACTACTAGTCTCATTAAGAGCAAGCATTCATACATACCTGTCCCATCCTTGTCATCTTAGACCTGTCAGTATTGGTACAGCATGTAAATGTTTGCATACATGTATCACTTTATTTTTGTTGTCCGTAAACGTTAATATCAAGATCCGTCCAGTATCTTTGTAAAAGAGATCTACAGATGAATAAAACTCCTAAACAACAAAATCTTTGTAACTTCTTCCTATTGCCAGGAATTGCAGTGTCTTTATAAGCCATGCATATAGGGAAGTTACTCTCCTCATACCAGCGTTAATAGATATTTATATGTCTCCAAGCCGATTTGAAAACAATTTTTTAGTCGTCAGGATTGCTGTGTAAGTCACAAAGTAAATTGACACATGAAAAGTGCCGTGGCCTAAGGAGCCACTGTCTAGGTCATTTAGATTGTTCTTTCAGCCCATGGCATTTTGTTATGGCTGGTTGTGAACACAGATCAGAGAATAATTTCCTGTATTATGAGCTAATGTTCTAAACTGAAATATCTTTTGCAAGAATGTAGCTGCCTGCTGCTGAAAGTTTTTTCCTACACTGACAGATGGCAGGACAGCAGTAGATTGATTCTGTGTCATGTGGACACCCGAGATTTGTGGTGATTTCTTGCATGCACAGGCATGTGCACAGGTATCAGCACAGACAGTGCTGGATGTGGATCCGCATTCAGATGTCAAACACAGTCTGAATCGAATATATATTAAAAAATGTTCCTTGTACAAACTAATAGGGTTCACACAAGCATTCATATTTATGTGCTCCGCATTGGCAGTAAGAAAATTAGTAATATACAAAGTTAGGCTACAGTATCGAATAAATTCAGATCATTTCTGCATAGTAAGTAGTCACACCTGAAATAACACACAGTAAAAAAAAATCTGAGAAGGAATTCCATTCACTGTCTGATCATATGCAAAATACTTCTTTCGAAACTATTGTTTTGAGAGACATTAGATGTAGATATGAAGTGTGCTAATGTCATGGTTACTATATACCCGCATTTATATAGACATGTCCACATTTTTGACATTAAATGTAGTTTACACATGCATTTTCATATTTTCTACTAATGCCCAAATTTTCTTTTTATTTTTGTTTTTCTCTTGTATCATCAACCATCCTATATATATATATTTACTTTGGTTATTGAATTAAGGCCAGTTCACACTGGCCTTCATGTCATGTCATGCCACATTATGTCAAAACATTCTACATTGCATTTCAAATCGTGCCATCCACATTGGCCATCCTGTCACACCATGTCTCAGATCCACAAGGTTTCTCGGGAAGAAAATTTTGATCGCGGATGTCATCCGTCTGTTGCTGGTCATGTGACCCCAAGCTAATCTCCACCTGATATACAGCTATGTGCACATCTCCACTTTTTTCATCGTGGTTTTTATTATTGTTATCAATTGCTTATTGTTTGTTATTTGTTAGATATTCTTTTGTTTACTTATTTCCTTCATTAAAAGTTATAATAAATGATGAAAGATTAATTAGAGTAGCGAGGCAGCAGTCTGAATCGTATGACATGGGTGTACTAAATTATTTGCCCTCTATTACATTTATAAATTGGGTTTTTATACATACCAGTACAATTTTTAATATTTTACAATGTATTGGATTGCAATATGGTTACAGCTTAAAGTGAAAGAAGTACTGTGAGTGGAATCAGAATGATTAGTAAGTGAATTTTATTTGTGCGTTGTCAGGCATTTGTAATGTCTCATAAAGAAATGGACTGAAACCTTCAGAAATAGCAACAGTGACACAATGCTTTGTTGTGAAATATACAAGTAATGAATTGGATTTGTTTGTTTAAATCCATGGATTTTGGCAGGTTTATTTATCGCTCAGTAGCTCTCTGGATTATGTATGAAACAGTTTTGCGAGAAAAAGTGTAATTTCACTAGCTAACCCCACTACAAATGAGACACTTGAACTAATAAAAAACAGATACAAGGTGTAAAGACAACCTATAAATCTTGAAAGGAAGGGCACTGAGGAAGATATGGTTACTGCACAAAAATCTGCATTTGATTGACAACTAAACTTAAACTTAAGCAAACCAAATTTTCACAGGATATTATGGCAACTTTTAACACTTGTTCCTTATAGCAATCCTGGGTGAAATCTGACAAAAAATGAAAAAAACTGGTATTTTGACACTCTAAAACATATAGTGTGTGAAATTCCACTTCTGTACCATGTAATGACGTTTCTCGGAATCACACTATTTTTTGGGTTATTTTGCATTTCTGCCTTCCTTCTCTGATACACCAGCTACCCTGCAAGCTGCAGACCATTGAGGCGAATATTGTCATTCTTGTACAAATGTGAGCTCCAGCATCCCTATATATAAGCTACCGTATTGTGTATGTGCACTTGGCATGTAAAAAAAATATCTTACAAAGATCGCACGAACTTGGCTTGACGTGACTGACAGTGTGAATCGACCTTGACGTGATTGCGATGTGACATCATGGTGCTATGACGTCCAGTGTGAACTGGCCTTTGCATCATTTCTTATTTGATTTTAATCGATCTGTTGTGCTTGTAGAACTGAGAATATCGATTTATAAAGCTTACAATCAGTGTTTCTACCTTTTTTGTTTACAGATTGCTATGATCTCTACATTCCTTGACTGTGTTAGTCCAGTGAAAAGTGCACATTACCCATGGGTTCTAAAGTAATGTTAGCATGTGTGATGTGTGTGATATTTTTTATTTTGTTTGTTTCATATGTAATATAGTCATGTGACAACATAAAATTGAGCTAATAACCTTTCACTGTGCGGTCCTAAAGGGATTAGTCACGATTTGTATATGAAGATGACAGTCAGTGTTTGATGACAATCGTACTTCGCTATTTAAAACCAAGAAACATTGCAATGTAGTACCTGTTAGCTACATTATGCTACAGATAAGAGCTATGGCAATCATACCTTTTGATTTAAAGCAAAACAAAAAAATCATTCTGGCACCACTATGTACCCTGCTGTAAAAAAGATAGTACACCCTTTCAGAGGTTTCCAGTTCAATTAAGATTAATTATTGCAGCAGTGCATATAGTGTACATGAAATGATTACATTTACAGATCAATGGCACAAGCAGTTCTGTGGTAACAAGTATCGACCTATGTTGAAACACTCATATTAGTATATCGTGTAGCCTCCATGGGCAGCAATCCAAGTGGCGATTCTGGCATCCAGATTATCATACAGACGCAAATACTGCCCTGATATGTTATGCCACACCTGCTCGATCAGTTCACATAACCCTGCAAGAGTTGTTAGCTAACAATTCGCACAAGTCACTTCTCATCTAATCATATCCCACACATGTTCGATTGGAGACAAGTTCATTAATGATTCTGACCAGAGAAGTTCTGCACGTCTTACAGAGCATGTTGAGTTTCACGGGCAGTGTCTGGGGAGCATTATCTTGTTGAAACAACACATCACCTTTCTGTTGCAAGAATGTCAAAAGAACAGGATAACAATATTCTGCATGTACCGAGCACTGGTTAGCGTCCCCACCAGAAACACCGAAAGTGAACGAGAGTTGTAGCTTATTGTACCTCAGACCATATGGCCTAAGGTGGGACCAGCGTATCTTGAACAAATGCACTACAAGACAATGCTCACCAGGTCTACACTGTATGCACAAATGGCCGTCACTTGCCTGCAACCAGAATTTGCTGACATTGCTGAAGACCATGGTGTGCCATACCATTTTATAAGTGATCCTCTGATGCAACCAGTCAAACTGTGCACGTCAGTGCTGTGGCATAAGCGGAAGATGAGCTAGAGGTGTGCATGCCCATAGCACCGCCACGAATAACCGGTTTACAACAGTTTGCCTTGGCGCGATCCTGGCGGGCATCTGTGCTGCATGGACATCTGTAACCTCATCTACCAGTTTGAGAAAGTCCACTTGACTATTGATACCAGCATCATTGCAAAGGTGAAGCAGCATGTCCAACTTCTGTGGCAATGCTCCGAAAGGACCATACCACCACTCGGAAGGCCACACTTTGACCGCTATCAAACTCGCTCTTTTGGCTGTAAGAAACATGAGTACATCTCCATGGCATGGTTTCTTGTTTGCTTCACACACCTGCACCACTTTGAGCCTTCTGATTGTGAGCATTCCCTATTAAATGGTAGATACAAACAGTAATCTGGCAGTTGTGTCACTACGCTATCTGTTGGTGGACGATGTTGAAACCATTATCAGTACATCCACTGTCCCCCAGATGGCATATGCTGTCATCAGATCAAAATCGACATCATCTTTCCAGGCAGTGTACGATATGACGCCAGCAATGTTTATCTTATTCCACCGTCTTATTGAGATCGAGAATAGAATCGTCCTAAAAACCTGTTGGTCAGTCCTGTTGAGGGTGTCCTTATTTTGGAGTTTCAGAATATGGTAACCCTAGCAAAAGTACTCAGTGTTTTACAATTATGAAGATAGCTACTGTCTTGAGAAGAAAGTGTCTGATTTCCACAGCGAATGGAATACAGCAGTTCAGTGTTTCACGTGACTGGAATGTCATCAGACATTGTACTGGTGGTTAGGGTGGCAGGTATAGGATAGGAACGACACCAAGTGTGACCATGCCAAGGGGAAAGAGGGGACTGTGGGCCTCCCTAACTCTCAGGGAAAGTTAAAAATATAATGTAGTCTGATATTTTTTCTTTCAATAAAATGATTTAAAAGTCATTATTTTGGAGGTTTTTAATGGAGTCAGAACTGAAACTTTTTTGTAGTTACTTACAAGTCGCCATTCATCTCCAAAAATATTAAAAATTCTCTTCATTCCAAGGCTTAGCCTCCTCCCCCCCCCTACAAACTATTGTATGGGTGCCTTTGCGGACAATACATTATTTGATCGTACTTCATTACAGCCAAATCATGGGTGCTTGAGGCACACTTTACCTCTAAGCTTGGTGACTCTCAAAGATTTTCATGTGCCACTGTGTGAGTATCTTACCTGTACAGTAACCCAATGTAGGCGTCACAAACAAAGTCAGTTTAAATAGGCATGGGTCATCTATTATTTTAGCTGCAGACAGGAACATAGCAATGAAAATCACTCACCAATTCAGTGATTGACAATAACTTCTGGCAAGTAACCATAATTTATTTCAAAGGAAAATGGCATCACATATACCTGTGTCGGTACCTAAATCGTTTGGCAGAAATCGGTAATGTGTTGTTAATGGTATTAGATTGTGTGCAGTAGCTTGTGTTAATCACCTCAAGAGCTTGAAAATATTTCTGCTGCTGCATGCACAATTAAAAGAGCTGCATCACGAGTTTCTATGGGAGCAAGATGAACTCCAAAGTGAAGTAGCAGATAGTATTAACTGAACATGGACCAAAACATAATTAAATTAGCTAGTGTAAGCCAGATGGTTATGTGCTGGCAAACAGTTATTGCAGAAAACAGCATAAGGGCGGTGGTGTGACAATCTTTCTCAGCGAAAATATTCAATTTAAGAGACTTGCACTTATGGAACAGTGTAATGAAGAGGGAAGATTAGAACTGAGTGATATTTTCATCCAAGTAAAAGAGCATGGAGTCAAAATAGAAAACATAAAATAGCAGAGGAATATACATCTTGCACCATAAACATTACGGTAATGGGAAGTGCTATTGATATGCGGTTTTCGTGGAATGGATAGATAGTCGGGCTTGTATCGTTAGCCCATAAGCAGATTGTAATGACACTTAGAAAATGTGTTTTTTTGTACAAACACACACCATTTTAAATGTAACAATGCCTGTTGACATCAACAAAGTAAAAGTAGGTTAAATTAGAATGTCAGTGATGTCTGTTGCAGGATTCTAGTGCCAGTCGTTTACGAGATATCGTATTCTGAAAAGTTTCACACTGACACTTGTTTGCGCCTTACAACCTGCGTATTTGGTAGATATGACGTTGTTATGTTTTATATGGAGAGTGTAGGAAAAAGCAAAAATGGTTCAAATGGCTCTGAGCACTATGCGACTTAACTTCTGAGGTCATCAGTCGCCTAGAACTTAGAACTAATTAAACCTAACTAACCTAAGGACATCACACACATCCATGCCCGAGGCAGGATTCGAACCTGCGACCGTAGCGGTCGCTCGGTTCCAGACTGTAGCGCCTAGAACTGCAAGGCCACTCCGGACGGCTAGGAAGAATGCAGTCTGTTCTTGTACGTTGTATGTAGCAAGATAACCCAATAGACATCAACCATCTTGGCGATTATTTAGCAATTTCTTCAACCAGTTACGTGAGTGTGACAGTGTAACACCTAGACAACGTAACAGAAGTAAACAAGTGACGACAGAAGAAGGGAAAATTAATGTTCTTGCTGCCATTGCAGTTGATTCGCAAGCTAGCTCCCGCGCAGTCACATGATGAAGTGGCATGAGTCCTACACATTTTCTATCGACATAGTTTCCATCCCTATCACATCTCTCTCCATCAAGATCTGTGTGAAATCGATTATGAGAATCGTGTTAACTTCTGTACATTGTCACTAAGACAGGATACTCCAGATATATCGTGTATCTTGTTCAGTGATGAGGCTGCATTTACCAATCTTGGCCAAGCAAATCGCCAAAACATGCGCTATTGGCCTGTCGACAGTCCCCATTGGCTTTATCAGATGGAATGTCAGTGTCCATGGAGTGTAAACATGTGGTGTGGTATAGTGAACCAAAAGTTCATAGACCCCTTCTTCACAAGCAGAACACTGAATGCCTACAAGTATTACAGTCTCCTAACAGACCATCTTTCACAGATGCTAGAAGACGTTCCTCTGCTTACTAGGAGAAACCTGTGGTATCAACACAATGGCTGTCTGGCCCATTGAGCACGAAGTACTACGGAATGTCTTCACCAATTGTTTCTCAGTATTTGGATTCGATGTAGAGGACCTGTACCTTGGCTGGCTCATTCCCTGAATCTGACGCCTGTAGACTTTTTTCTGTGGGGAAGCTGTAAGATACTGTCTACAAGGACATACCAACTACACCCAATGATATGCCACAATGTATTACTGTAGCCTGCTCAGACATCTCCATTGAAATGCTAGCATATGTTCAGCAGTCGTTCCATAGCAGAATGGAAGTGTATATTAACACTGCTGGTGGTCATTTTGAACACAATCTGTGATGGTCAGCTATCTCGTTAATGGACTTGTCTTGTTCTTTAGTGTGTGCCACCACACGTACTGTATAAGTGTCAGTGTGGGAACTTCTCAAAATACGTAAACAACTTGCACTAAAATACAGCACCAAATACCACTGACATTCTGATTTACCCTAATTTTAGTTTCTTAATGTCAACAGGAATTGTTCAATTTATAAAAGTGTATGTTTGCACAAAAAACGCTTTCTAAGTTTTATAACAATCTGTTGATTGGCTGATAGAACAAGCCTCTGACTAACAATCCATTCTGTGAAAACTACACACCGATAGCACTTTTCATTTTCACAATATTTGCGGTATAAGTTTTAGGTGATTCACATTGTATAGAACATACTGTGCAGATATACTCCATTTTCTCAAAAGTTTCAGTGTCATGATTAGGCAGTCTGGTCCCAGTGACATTACTTTACTTGCTGACCTTAACACTGATGCAAACTACTGTAGCATAGATAATATGAAACTTATAGACATATTAACTTCATACAATCTTAGAAAAATAGTTTCCATGGACACCAGGGTCTCAGATCCTAGTTCTACCATGATAGATTATGCAGTTATTAACAAAATTGCTGAGGATATTGTTAAGTATAGTAACATAGTCTTTCATTGCTCAGGCCATCTTGCAAAAAATGTAGAATACAGAAAATCAGCTCCTAAAAGAATAATAAAAACTTTGGAAAAGAAAGGAGCTTTGAACAACAGTAACATCATCTCTCTTAAAATTAAACTAACTGAGAAAAGATGGGATGCAGTCTACTATGCAGAAGGGTGAGATAACAAACTGAATGAGTTTAACACTATGTTACTGAAACACTTTGACTCTTGCTGCTCAATTAAAAAAATGCAAACAGGGCCAACACACTTAGGTGGAAGAAATAGCAGGTCAGACTTCCAACCAACCTTGTTACACTTGGCCAGAATATTCATGATCTAGATGTACAAATGAACAAGGCTGCATCTTTTCAAAGTACTTATATATATAACACAGCAGAAAGTAACTTTAAAACAGACCTTGCAAACCTCAGAAAACAGGTCCAAGGCAATGTAAAATCACTGTCAACTAATGTAAGATAGGTTTCATGGAAACTGATGGATAAGTATCGAAAAACCTCTACAACTGAGGATAGCAAACTGTTATGCATTTCACAGGATGGTAATGTTATAAAAGATCCACAAGCAGTATGCAGCCTATTTAATAAATACACTAATGGCCATTAAAATTGCTACACCAAGAAGAAATGCAGATGATAAACGGGTATTCATTGGACAAATATGTTTACTAGAAGTGACATGTGATTACATTTTCACGCAATTTGGGTGCATAGATCCTGAGAAATCAGTACCCAGGACAGCCACCTCTGGCCGTAATAATGACCTTGATACGCCTGGGCATTGAGTCAAACAGAGCTTGGATGGCGTGTACAGGTACAGCTGCCATGCAGCTTCAACACTATACCACAGTTCATCAAGAGTAGTGACTAGCGTCTTGTGACGAGCCAGTTGCTCGGCCACCATTGACCAGACGTTTTCAATTGGTGAGAGATCTGGAGAATGTTCTGGCCAGGGCAGCAGTCGAACATTTTCTGTATCCAGAAAGGCCCGTAAAGGACCTGCAACATACGGTCGTGCATCATCCTGCTGAAATGTAGGGTGTCGCAGAGATCGAATGAAGGGTAGAGCCACGGATCGTAACACATCTGAAATGTAACGTCCAATGCTCAAAGTGCCGTCAATGCGAACAAGAGGTGACTAAGACGTGTAACCAATGGCACCCCATACCATCACGTCGGGTGATACGCCAGTATGGCGATGACGAATACACGCTTCTAATGCGCGTTCACCGCGATGTCGCCAAACACGGATGCGACCATCATGATGCTGTAAACAGAACTTGGATTCATCCGAAAAAATGACGTTTTGCCGTTCGTGCACCCAGGTTCGTCGTTGAGTACACCATCGCAGGCGCTCGTGTCTGTGATACAGCGTCAAGGGTAACCGCAGCCATGGTCTCCGAGCCGGTAGACCATGCTGCTGCAAACGTCGTCGAACTGTTCGTGTAGATTGTTGCTGTCTTGCAAACGTCCCCATCTGTTGACTCAGGGATCGAGACGTGGCTGCAATCGCGATAGGCTACAATCCGACCTTTATCATAGTCGGAAACGTGATGGTACGCATTTCTTGTCCTTACACGGGCTTCACAACAACGTTTCACCAGGCAACGCCGGTCAACTGTTTTTTGTGTATGAGAAATCGGGCCGGCCAGAGTGGCCGTGCGGTTCTAGGCGCTACAGTCTGGAGCCGAGCGACCGCTACGGTCGCAGGCTCGAATCCTGCCTCGTGCATGTATGTGTGTGATGTCCTTAGGTTAGTTAGGTTTAATTAGTTCTAAGTTCTAGGCGACTGATGACCTCAGGAGTTAAGTCGCATAGCGCTCAGAGCCATTTTTTTTTTTTTTTTTTTTTTGAGAAATCGGTTGGAAACTTCCCTCATGTCAGCACGTTGTAGGTGTCGCCACCGGGGCCTACCTGGTGTGAATGCTCTGAAAAGCTAATCATTTGCATATCACAGCATCTTCTTCCTGTCGGTTAAATTTCGCGTCTGTAGCACGTCATCTTCGTGGTGTAGCAATTTTAATGGCCAGTAGTATATTTCATACTACCAACAGGAAATCCAAAACGCACTAAAGACATGCACCGAGAAATACTGACTCA